>NW_024058067.1:0-69696 GCF_016432855.1 Salvelinus namaycush
ACCACCTTCATTAACTACTACAGTAGAGCTCAGATACATACAACCTGTCTAACCTTGCTGCACCGACACCACCTTCATTAACTACTACAGTAGAGCTCAGATACATACAACCTGTCTAACCTTGCTGCACCGACACCACCTTCATTAACTACTACAGTAGAGCTCAGATACATACAACCTGTCTAACCTTGCTGCACCGACACCACCTTCATTAACTACTACAGTAGAGATCAGATAGAGATCAGATACATACAACCTGTCTAACCTTGCTGCACCGACACCACCTTCATTAACTACTACAGTAGAGCTCAGATACATACAACTGTCTAACCTTGCTGCACCGACACCACCTTCATTACTACTACAGTAGAGCTCAGATACATACAACCTGTCTAACCTTGCTGCACCGACACCACCTTCATTAACTACTACAGTAGAGATCAGATACATATAACCTGTCTGACCTTGCTGCACCGACACCACCTTCATTAACTACTACAGTAGAGCTCAGATACATACAACCTGTCTGACCTTGCTGCACCGACACCACCTTCATTAACTACTACAGTAGAGCTCAGATACATACAACCTGTCTAACCTTGCTGCACCGACACCACCTTCATTAACTACTACAGTAGAGCTCAGATACATATAACCTGTCTGACCTTGCTGCACCGACACCACCTTCATTAACTACTACAGTAGAGCTCAGATACATACAACCTGTCTAACCTTGCTGCACCGACACCACCTTCATTAACTACTACAGTAGAGATCAGATACATACAACCTGTCTAACCTTGCTGCACCGACACCACCTTCATTAACTACTACAGTAGAGCTCAGATACATATAACCTGTCTAACCTTGCTGCACCGACACCACCTTCATTAACTACTACAGTAGAGCTCAGATACATACAACCTGTCTAACCTTGCTGCACCGACACCACCTTCATTAACTACTACAGTAGAGATCAGATACATACAACCTGTCTAACCTTGCTGCACCGACACCACCTTCATTAACTACTACAGTAGAGATCAGATACATACAACCTGTCTAACCTTGCTGCACCGACACCACCTTCATTAACTACTACAGTAGAGATCAGATACATACAACCTGTCTAACCTTGCTGCACCGACACCACCTTCATTAACTACTACAGTAGAGATCAGATACATACAACCTGTCTAACCTTGCTGCACCGACACCACCTTCATTAACTACTACAGTAGAGCTCAGATACATACAACCTGTCTAACCTTGCTGCACCGACACCACCTTCATTAACTACTACAGTAGAGATCAGATACATACAACCTGTCTAACCTTGCTGCACCGACACCACCTTCATTAACTACTACAGTAGAGCTCAGATACATACAACCTGTCTAACCTTGCTGCACCGACACCACCTTCATTAACTACTACAGTAGAGCTCAGATACATATAACCTGTCTGACCTTGCTGCACCGACACCACCTTCATTAACTACTACAGTAGAGCTCAGATACATACAACCTGTCTACCTTGCTGCACCGACACCACCTTCATTAACTACTACAGTAGAGATCAGATACATACAACCTGTCTAACCTTGCTGCACCGACACCACCTTCATTAACTACTACAGTAGAGCTCAGATACATACAACCTGTCTAACCTTGCTGCACCGACACCACCTTCATTAACTACTACAGTAGAGATCAGATACATACAACCTGTCTAACCTTGCTGCACCGACACCACCTTCATTAACTACTACAGTAGAGCTCAGATACATACAACCTGTCTAACCTTGCTGCACCGACACCACCTTCATTAACTACTACAGTAGAGCTCAGATACATACAACCTGTCTAACCTTGCTGCACCGACACCACCTTCATTAACTACTACAGTAGAGATCAGATACATACAACCTGTCTAACCTTGCTGCACCGACACCACCTTCATTAACTACTACAGTAGAGATCAGATACATACAACCTGTCTAACCTTGCTGCACCGACACCACCTTCATTAACTACTACAGTAGAGCTCAGATACATATAACCTGTCTGACCTTGCTGCACCGACACCACCTTCATTAACTACTACAGTAGAGATCAGATACATACAACCTGTCTAACCTTGCTGCACCGACACCACCTTCATTAACTACTACAGTAGAGATCAGATACATACAACCTGTCTGACCTTGCTGCACCGACACCACCTTCATTAACTACTACAGTAGAGCTCAGATACATACAACCTGTCTAACCTTGCTGCACCGACACCACCTTCATTAACTACTACAGTAGAGCTCAGATACATACAACCTGTCTAACCTTGCTGCACCGACACCACCTTCATTAACTACTACAGTAGAGCTCAGATACATACAACCTGTCTAACCTTGCTGCACCGACACCACCTTCATTAACTACTACAGTAGAGCTCAGATACATATCAACCTGTCTAACCTTGCTGCACCGACACCACCTTCATTAACTACTACAGTAGAGATCAGATACATATCAACCTGTCTAACCTTGCTGCACCGACACCACCTTCATTAACTACTACAGTAGAGCTCAGATACATACAACCTGTCTGACCTTGCTGCACCGACACCACCTTCATTAACTACTACAGTAGAGATCAGATACATACAACCTGTCTACCTTGCTGCACCGACACCACCTTCATTAACTACTACAGTAGAGCTCAGATACATACACCTGTCTAACCTTGCTGCACCGACACCACCTTCATTAACTACTACAGTAGAGATCAGATACATACAACCTGTCTGACCTTGCTGCACCGACACCACCTTCATTAACTACTACAGTAGAGCTCAGATACATACAACCTGTCTAACCTTGCTGCACCGACACCACCTTCATTAACTACTACAGTAGAGCTCAGATACATACAACCTGTCTAACCTTGCTGCACCGACACCACCTTCATTAACTACTACAGTAGAGATCAGATACATACAACCTGTCTAACCTTGCTGCACCGACACCACCTTCATTAACTACTACAGTAGAGATCAGATACATACAACCTGTCTACCTTGCTGCACCGACACCACCTTCATTAACTACTACAGTAGAGCTCAGATACATACAACCTGTCTAACCTTGCTGCACCGACACCACCTTCATTAACTACTACAGTAGAGATCAGATACATACAACCTGTCTAACCTTGCTGCACCGACACCACCTTCATTAACTACTACAGTAGAGCTCAGATACATACAACCTGTCTGACCTTGCTGCACCGACACCACCTTCATTAACTACTACAGTAGAGATCAGATACATACAACCTGTCTGACCTTGCTGCACCGACACCACCTTCATTAACTACTACAGTAGAGATCAGATACATACAACCTGTCTGACCTTGCTGCACCGACACCACCTTCATTAACTACTACAGTAGAGCTCAGATACATACAACCTGTCTGACCTTGCTGCACCGACACCACCTTCATTAACTACTACAGTAGAGCTCAGATACATACAACCTGTCTGAACCTTGCTGCACCGACACCACCTTCATTAACTACTACAGTAGAGCTCAGATACATACAACCTGTCTAACCTTGCTGCACCGACACCACCTTCATTAACTACTACAGTAGAGCATCAGATACATATAACCTGTCTAACCTTGCTGCACCGACACCACCTTCATTAACTACTACAGTAGAGATCAGATACATACAACCTGTCTAACCTTGCTGCACCGACACCACCTTCATTAACTACTACAGTAGAGATCAGATACATACAACCTGTCTAACCTTGCTGCACCGACACCACCTTCATTAACTACTACAGTAGAGCTCAGATACATACAACCTGTCTAACCTTGCTGCACCGACACCACCTTCATTAACTACTACAGTAGAGCTCAGATACATACAACCTGTCTAACCTTGCTGCACCGACACCACCTTCATTAACTACTACAGTAGAGCTCAGATACATACAACCTGTCTAACCTTGCTGCACCGACACCACCTTCATTAACTACTACAGTAGAGCTCAGATACATACAACCTGTCTAACCTTGCTGCACCGACACCACCTTCATTAACTACTACAGTAGAGCTCAGATACATACAACCTGTCTAACCTTGCTGCACCGACACCACCTTCATTAACTACTACAGTAGAGATCAGATACATACAACCTGTCTAACCTTGCTGCACCGACACCACCTTCATTAACTACTACAGTAGAGCTCAGATACATACAACCTGTCTAACCTTGCTGCACCGACACCACCTTCATTAACTACTACAGTAGAGCTCAGATACATACAACCTGTCTAACCTTGCTGCACCGACACCACCTTCATTAACTACTACAGTAGAGCTCAGATACATACAACCTGTCTAACCTTGCTGCACCGACACCACCTTCATTAACTACTACAGTAGAGCTCAGATACATACAACCTGTCTGACCTTGCTGCACCGACACCACCTTCATTAACTACTACAGTAGAGCTCAGATACATACAACCTGTCTAACCTTGCTGCACCGACACCACCTTCATTAACTACTACAGTAGAGCTCAGATACATACAACCTGTCTAACCTTGCTGCACCGACACCACCTTCATTAACTACTACAGTAGAGATCAGATACATACAACCTGTCTAACCTTGCTGCACCGACACCACCTTCATTAACTACTACAGTAGAGCTCAGATACATACAACCTGTCTAACCTTGCTGCACCGACACCACCTTCATTAACTACTACAGTAGAGCTCAGATACATACAACCTGTCTAACCTTGCTGCACCGACACCACCTTCATTAACTACTACAGTAGAGCTCAGATACATACAACCTGTCTAACCTTGCTGCACCGACACCACCTTCATTAACTACTACAGTAGAGATCAGATACATACAACCTGTCTAACCTTGCTGCACCGACACCACCTTCATTAACTACTACAGTAGAGATCAGATACATACAACCTGTCTAACCTTGCTGCACCGACACCACCTTCATTAACTACTACAGTAGAGCTCAGATACATACAACCTGTCTAACCTTGCTGCACCGACACCACCTTCATTAACTACTACAGTAGAGATCAGATACATACAACCTGTCTAACCTTGCTGCACCGACACCACCTTCATTAACTACTACAGTAGAGCTCAGATACATACAACCTGTCTGACCTTGCTGCACCGACACCACCTTCATTAACTACTACAGTAGAGCTCAGATACATACAACCTGTCTGACCTTGCTGCACCGACACCACCTTCATTAACTACTACAGTAGAGATCAGATACATACAACCTGTCTAACCTTGCTGCACCGACACCACCTTCATTAACTACTACAGTAGAGATCAGATACATACAACCTGTCTAACCTTGCTGCACCGACACCACCTTCATTAACTACTACAGTAGAGATCAGATACATACAACCTGTCTAACCTTGCTGCACCGACACCACCTTCATTAACTACTACAGTAGAGATCAGATACATACAACCTGTCTAACCTTGCTGCACCGACACCACCTTCATTAACTACTACAGTAGAGATCAGATACATATAACCTGTCTAACCTTGCTGCACCGACACCACCTTCATTAACTACTACAGTAGAGATCAGATACATACAACCTGTCTAACCTTGCTGCACCGACACCACCTTCATTAACTACTACAGTAGAGATCAGATACATATAACCTGTCTAACCTTGCTGCACCGACACCACCTTCATTAACTACTACAGTAGAGCTCAGATACATATAACCTGTCTAACCTTGCTGCACCGACACCACCTTCATTAACTACTACAGTAGAGCTCAGATACATACAACCTGTCTGACCTTGCTGCACCGACACCACCTACATTAACTACTACAGTAGAGCTCAGACACATACAACCTGTCTAACCTTGCTGCACCGACACCACCTTCATTAACTACTACAGTAGAGATCAGATACATACAACCTGTCTAACCTTGCTGCACCGACACCACCTTCATTAACTACTACAGTAGAGCTCAGATACATACAACCTGTCTAACCTTGCTGCACCGACACCACCTTCATTAACTACTACAGTAGAGCTCAGATACATACAACCTGTCTCACCTTGCTGCACCGACACCACCTTCATTAACTACTACAGTAGATGATCAGATACATACAACCTGTCTGACCTTGCTGCACCGACACCACCTTCATTAACTACTACAGTAGAGATCAGATACATACAACCTGTCTGACCTTGCTGCACCGACACCACCTTCATTAACTACTACAGTAGAGATCAGATACATATAACCTGTCTAACCTTGCTGCACCGACACCACCTTCATTAACTACTACAGTAGAGCTCAGATACATACAACCTGTCTAACCTTGCTGCACCGACACCACCTTCATTAACTACTACAGTAGAGCTCAGATACATACAACCTGTCTCACCTTGCTGCACCGACACCACCTTCATTAACTACTACAGTAGTGATCAGATACATACAACCTGTCTGACCTTGCTGCACCGACACCACCTTCATTAACTACTACAGTAGAGATCAGATACATACAACCTGTCTGACCTTGCTGCACCGACACCACCTTCATTAACTACTACAGTAGAGCTCAGATACATACAACCTGTCTGACCTTGCTGCACCGACACCACCTTCATTAACTACTACAGTAGAGATCAGATACATTCAACCTGTCTGACCTTGCTGCACCGACACCACCTTCATTAACTACTACAGTAGAGCTCAGATACATTCAACCTGTCTGACCTTGCTGCACCGACACCACCTTCATTAACTACTACAGTAGAGCTCAGATACATATAACCTGTCTAACCTTGCTGCACCGACACCACCTTCATTAACTACTACAGTAGAGATCAGACACATTCAACCTGTCTAACCTTGCTGCACCGACACCACCTTCATTAACTACTACAGTAGTGATCAGATACATTCAACCTGTCTGACCTTGCTGCACCGACACCACCTTCATTAACTACTACAGTAGTGATCAGATACATACAACCTGTCTGACCTTGCTGCACCGACACCACCTTCATTAACTACTACAGTAGAGATCAGATACATACAACCTGTCTGACCTTGCTGCACCGACACCACCTTCATTAACTACTACAGTAGAGCTCAGATACATACAACCTGTCTGACCTTGCTGCACCGACACCACCTTCATTAACTACTACAGTAGAGCTCAGATACATACAACCTGTCTGACCTTGCTGCACCGACACCACCTTCATTAACTACTACAGTAGAGCTCAGATACATAACCTGTCTAACCTTGCTGCACCGACACCACCTTCATTAACTACTACAGTAGAGCTCAGATACATACAACCTGTCTAACCTTGCTGCACCGACACCACCTTCATTAACTACTACAGTAGAGCTCAGATACATACAACCTGTCTAACCTTGCTGCACCGACACCACCTTCATTAACTACTACAGTAGAGATCAGATACATTCAACCTGTCTAACCTTGCTGCACCGACACCACCTTCATTAACTACTACAGTAGAGATCAGACACATTCAACCTGTCTAACCTTGCTGCACCGACACCACCTTCATTAACTACTACAGTAGTGATCAGATACATTCAACCTGTCTGACCTTGGCTGCACCGACACCACCTTCATTAACTACTACAGTAGAGCTCAGATACATATAACCTGTCTAACCTTGCTGCACCGACACCACCTTCATTAACTACTACAGTAGAGATCAGACACATTCAACCTGTCTAACCTTGCTGCACCGACACCACCTTCATTAACTACTACAGTAGTGATCAGATACATTCAACCTGTCTAACCTTGCTGCACCGACACCACCTTCATTAACTACTACAGTAGAGCTCAGACACATACAACCTGTCTAACCTTGCTGCACCGACACCACCTTCATTAACTACTACAGTAGAGCTCAGACACATACAACCTGTCTAACCTTGCTGCACCGACACCACCTTCATTAACTACTACAGTAGAGCTCAGATACATACAACCTGTCTGACCTTGCTGCACCGACCCCACCTTCATTAACTACTACAGTAGAGCTCAGATACATATAACCTGTCTAACCTTGCTGCACCGACACCACCTTCATTAACTACTACAGTAGAGATCAGACACATTCAACCTGTCTGACCTTGCTGCACCGACACCACCTTCATTAACTACTACAGTAGAGATCAGACACATTCAACCTGTCTAACCTTGCTGCACCGACACCACCTTCATTAACTACTACAGTAGTGATCAGATACATTCAACCTGTCTGACCTTGCTGCACCGACACCACCTTCATTAACTACTACAGTAGAGCTCAGATACATATAACCTGTCTAACCTTGCTGCACCGACACCACCTTCATTAACTACTACAGTAGAGATCAGACACATTCAACCTGTCTAACCTTGCTGCACCGACACCACCTTCATTAACTACTACAGTAGTGATCAGATACATTCAACCTGTCTGACCTTGCTGCACCGACACCACCTTCATTAACTACTACAGTAGAGCTCAGATACATACAACCTGTCTGACCTTGCTGCACCGACACCACCTTCATTAACTACTACAGTAGAGCTCAGACACATACAACCTGTCTAACCTTGCTGCACCGACACCACCTTCATTAACTACTACAGTAGAGATCAGATACATTCAACCTGTCTGACCTTGCTGCACCGACACCACCTTCATTAACTACTACAGTAGTGATCAGATACATACAACCTGTCTGACCTTGCTGCACCGACACCACCTTCATTAACTACTACAGTAGAGATCAGATACATACAACCTGTCTGACCTTGCTGCACCGACACCACCTTCATTAACTACTACAGTAGAGCTCAGATACATACAACCTGTCTGACCTTGCTGCACCGACACCACCTTCATTAACTACTACAGTAGAGCTCAGATACATACAACCTGTCTGACCTTGCTGCACCGACACCACCTTCATTAACTACTACAGTAGAGCTCAGATACAACCTGTCTAACCTTGCTGCACCGACACCACCTTCATTAACTACTACAGTAGAGCTCAGATACATACAACCTGTCTAACCTTGCTGCACCGACACCACCTTCATTAACTACTACAGTAGAGCTCAGATACATACAACCTGTCTAACCTTGCTGCACCGACACCACCTTCATTAACTACTACAGTAGAGATCAGATACATTCAACCTGTCTAACCTTGCTGCACCGACACCACCTTCATTAACTACTACAGTAGAGATCAGACACATTCAACCTGTCTAACCTTGCTGCACCGACACCACCTTCATTAACTACTACAGTAGTGATCAGATACATTCAACCTGTCTGACCTTGCTGCACCGACACCACCTTCATTAACTACTACAGTAGAGCTCAGATACATATAACCTGTCTAACCTTGCTGCACCGACACCACCTTCATTAACTACTACAGTAGAGATCAGACACATTCAACCTGTCTAACCTTGCTGCACCGACACCACCTTCATTAACTACTACAGTAGTGATCAGATACATTCAACCTGTCTAACCTTGCTGCACCGACACCACCTTCATTAACTACTACAGTAGAGCTCAGACACATACAACCTGTCTAACCTTGCTGCACCGACACCACCTTCATTAACTACTACAGTAGAGCTCAGACACATACAACCTGTCTAACCTTGCTGCACCGACACCACCTTCATTAACTACTACAGTAGAGCTCAGATACATACAACCTGTCTGACCTTGCTGCACCGACCCCACCTTCATTAACTACTACAGTAGAGCTCAGATACATATAACCTGTCTAACCTTGCTGCACCGACACCACCTTCATTAACTACTACAGTAGAGATCAGACACATTCAACCTGTCTGACCTTGCTGCACCGACACCACCTTCATTAACTACTACAGTAGAGATCAGACACATTCAACCTGTCTAACCTTGCTGCACCGACACCACCTTCATTAACTACTACAGTAGTGATCAGATACATTCAACCTGTCTGACCTTGCTGCACCGACACCACCTTCATTAACTACTACAGTAGAGCTCAGATACATATAACCTGTCTAACCTTGCTGCACCGACACCACCTTCATTAACTACTACAGTAGAGATCAGACACATTCAACCTGTCTAACCTTGCTGCACCGACACCACCTTCATTAACTACTACAGTAGTGATCAGATACATTCAACCTGTCTGACCTTGCTGCACCGACACCACCTTCATTAACTACTACAGTAGAGCTCAGATACATACAACCTGTCTGACCTTGCTGCACCGACACCACCTTCATTAACTACTACAGTAGAGCTCAGACACATACAACCTGTCTAACCTTGCTGCACCGACACCACCTTCATTAACTACTACAGTAGAGATCAGATACATATAACCTGTCTGACCTTGCTGCACCGACACCACCTTCATTAACTACTACAGTAGAGATCAGATACATACAACCTGTCTAACCTTGCTGCACCGACACCACCTTCATTAACTACTACAGTAGAGCTCAGATACATACAACCTGTCTGACCTTGCTGCACCGACACCACCTTCATTAACTACTACAGTAGAGCTCAGATACATATAACCTGTCTAACCTTGCTGCACCGACCCCACCTTCATTAACTACTACAGTAGAGATCAGATACATACAACCTGTCTGACCTTGCTGCACCGACACCACCTTCATTAACTACTACAGTAGAGATCAGATACATATAACCTGTCTAACCTTGCTGCACCGACACCACCTTCATTAACTACTACAGTAGAGATCAGATACATACAACCTGTCTAACCTTGCTGCACCGACACCACCTTCATTAACTACTACAGTAGAGCTTAGATACATATAACCTGTCTAACCTTGCTGCACCGACACCACCTTCATTAACTACTACAGTAGAGATCAGATACATATAACCTGTCTAACCTTGCTGCACCGACACCACCTTCATTAACTACTACAGTAGAGATCAGATACATACAACCTGTCTAACCTTGCTGCACCGACCCCTCCTTCATTAACTACTACAGTAGAGCTCAGATACATACAACCTGTCTGACCTTGCTGCACCGACACCACCTTCATTAACTACTACAGTAGAGCTCAGATACATACAACCTGTCTGACCTTGCTGCACCGACACCACCTTCATTAACTACTACAGTAGTGATCAGATACATACAACCTGTCTAACCTTGCTGCACCGACACCACCTTCATTAACTACTACAGTAGAGCTCAGATACATACAACCTGTCTGACCTTGCTGCACCGACACCACCTTCATTAACTACTACAGTAGAGCTCAGATACATACAACCTGTCTAACCTTGCTGCACCGACACCACCTTCATTAACTACTACAGTAGAGCTCAGATACATATAACCTGTCTAACCTTGCTGCACCGACACCACCTTCATTAACTACTACAGTAGAGATCAGATACATACAACCTGTCTGACCTTGCTGCACCGACACCACCTTCATTAACTACTACAGTAGAGCTCAGATACATACAACCTGTCTAACCTTGCTGCACCGACACCACCTTCATTAACTACTACAGTAGAGATCAGATACATACAACCTGTCTAACCTTGCTGCACCGACACCACCTTCATTAACTACTACAGTAGAGATCAGATACATATAACCTGTCTGACCTTGCTGCACCGACACCACCTTCATTAACTACTACAGTAGAGATCAGATACATATAACCTGTCTAACCTTGCTGCACCGACACCACCTTCATTAACTATTACAGTAGAGCTCAGATACATACAACCTGTCTGACCTTGCTGCACCGACACCACCTTCATTAACTACTACAGTAGTGATCAGAAACATATAACCTGTCTGACCTTGCTGCACCGACACCACCTTCATTAACTACTACAGTAGTGATCAGATACATACAACCTGTCTGACCTTGCTGCACCGACACCACCTTCATTAACTACTACAGTAGAGATCAGATACATACAACCTGTCTAACCTTGCTGCACCGACACCACCTTCATTAACTACTACAGTAGAGCTCAGATACATATAACCTGTCTGACCTTGCTGCACCGACACCACCTTCATTAACTACTACAGTAGAGCTCAGATACATACAACCTGTCTGACCTTGCTGCACCGACACCACCTTCATTAACTACTACAGTAGAGCTCAGATACATACAACCTGTCTGACCTTGCTGCACCGACACCACCTTCATTAACTACTACAGTAGAGCTCAGATACATATAACCTGTCTAACCTTGCTGCACCGACACCACCTTCATTAACTACTACAGTAGAGATCAGACACATTCAACCTGTCTAACCTTGCTGCACCGACACCACCTTCATTAACTACTACAGTAGTGATCAGATACATTCAACCTGTCTGACCTTGCTGCACCGACACCACCTTCATTAACTACTACAGTAGAGCTCAGATACATATAACCTGTCTGACCTTGCTGCACCGACACCACCTTCATTAACTACTACAGTAGAGGTCAGATACATATAACCTGTCTAACCTTGCTGCACCGACACCACCTTCATTAACTACTACAGTAGAGCTCAGATACATATAACCTGTCTAACCTTGCTGCACCGACACCACCTTCATTAACTACTACAGTAGAGATCAGATACATACAACCTGTCTAACCTTGCTGCACCGACACCACCTTCATTAACTACTACAGTAGAGCTCAGATACATATAACCTGTCTAACCTTGCTGCACCGACACCACCTTCATTAACTACTACAGTAGAGCTCAGATACATACAACCTGTCTAACCTTGCTGCACCGACACCACCTTCATTAACTACTACAGTAGAGATCAGATACATATAACCTGTCTAACCTTGCTGCACCGACACCACCTTCATTAACTACTACAGTAGAGATCAGATACATACAACCTGTCTAACCTTGCTGCACCGACACCACCTTCATTAACTACTACAGTAGAGATCAGATACATATAACCTGTCTAACCTTGCTGCACCGACACCACCTTCATTAACTACTACAGTAGAGATCAGATACATATAACCTGTCTAACCTTGCTGCACCGACACCACCTTCATTAACTACTACAGTAGAGCTCAGATACATACAACCTGTCTAACCTTGCTGCACCGACACCACCTTCATTAACTACTACAGTAGAGATCAGATACATATAACCTGTCTAACCTTGCTGCACCGACACCACCTTCATTAACTACTACAGTAGAGATCAGATACATATAACCTGTCTGACCTTGCTGCACCGACACCACCTTCATTAACTACTACAGTAGAGCTCAGATACATATAACCTGTCTGACCTTGCTGCACCGACACCACCTTCATTAACTACTACAGTAGAGCTCAGATACATATAACCTGTCTGACCTTGCTGCACCGACACCACCTTCATTAACTACTACAGTAGAGCTCAGATACATATAACCTGTCTGACCTTGCTGCACCGACACCACCTTCATTAACTACTACAGTAGAGCTCAGATATATACAACCTGTCTGACCTTGCTGCACCGACACCACCTTCATTAACTACTACAGTAGAGCTCAGATACATACAACCTGTCTAACCTTGCTGCACCGACACCACCTTCATTAACTACTACAGTAGAGCTCAGATACATACAACCTGTCTGACCTTGCTGCACCGACACCACCTTCATTAACTACTACAGTAGAGATCAGATACATATAACCTGTCTAACCTTGCTGCACCGACACCACCTTCATTAACTACTACAGTAGAGATCAGATACATACAACCTGTCTGACCTTGCTGCACCGACACCACCTTCATTAACTTTTATCCATGTGTACTGTCTAACTTTTGCATTCCTTACTCTCCGCACATCAGAAATCTCAAATTCAGTTAATAGACCAGACAGACAGGTAGCTGACTGCAGGTGAGGTTCTTCAGCAGAGCGATCAACAGTAAAATCCACTGTACAGTTCCAGTCCCCCCTAAAACCACACACCCGTCTTGGTCACACCGTCTTACGGGTTGCTTTATTTTATCAAATACAGCAATACGCTCTGTACCCTCATTAGGAGCAGAAACATAACAAATATATATTTTAAATAACATCCGCCTTGACCAATTAAACACGACCCTTGACAATCTCTGTTGTAGATACCACAGTCACCTCTAAGCATGAGGAAAACAAAATGGCCACCCCAGCACTGAAATTAGTACCATGACTGAGTATATGCTGCCCCTCCCATCAAATACCTTAGTCCACCTCATTAGCCTCATCACTATGTATCTCCTGTAGAAGTCCACCTCATTAGCCTCATCACTATGTATCTCCTGTCATCACTATGTATCTCCTGTAGAAGTCCACCTCATTAGCCTCATCACTATGTATCTCCTGTCATCACTATGTATCTCCTGTAGAAGTCCACCTCATTAGCCTCATCACTATGTATCTCCTGTAGAAGTCCACCTCATTAGCCTCATCACTATGTATATCCTGTAGAAGTCAACCTCATCACTATGTATCTCCTGTAGAAGTCCACCTCATTAGCCTCATCACGATGTATCTCCTGTAGAAGTCCACCTCATTAGCCTCATCACTATGTATCTCCTGTCATCACTATGTATCTCCTGTAGAAGTCAACCTCATTAGCCTCATCACGATGTATCTCCTGTAGAAGTCAACCTCATTAGCCCCATCACTATGTATCTCCTGTCATCACTATGTATCTCCTGTAGAAGTCCACCTCATTAGCCTCATCACTATGTATCTCCTGTCATCACTATGTATCTCCTGTAGAAGTCAACCTCATCACTATGTATCTCCTGTCATCACTATGTATCTCCTGTAGAAGTCCACCTCATTAGCCTCATCACTATGTATCTCCTGTAGAAGTCAACCTCATCACTATGTATCTCCTGTCATCACTATGTATCTCCTGTAGAAGTCCACCTCATTAGCCTCATCACGATGTATCTCCTGTAGAAGTCAACCTCATTAGCCTCATCACTATGTATCTCCTGTAGAAGTCAACCTCATCACTATGTGTCTCCTGTAGAAGTCCACATCATTAGCCTCATCACTAGGTGTCTCCTGTAGAAGTCCACCTCATTAGCCTCATCACTATGTATCTCCTGTAGAAGTCAACCTCATCACTATGTATCTCCTGTAGAAGTCCACCTCATTAGCCTCATCACTAGGTATCTCCTGTAGAAGTCCACCTCATTAGTCTCATCACTATGTATCTCCTGTGGAAGTCAACCTCATCACTATGTATCTCCTGTAGAAGTCCACCTCATTAGCCTCATCACTATGTATCTCCTGTAGAAGTCCACCTCATTAGCCTCATCACTATGTATCTCCTGTAGAAGTCAACCTCATCACTATGTATCTCCTGTAGAAGTCCACCTCATTAGCCTCATCACTAGGTATCTCCTGTAGAAGTCCACCTCATTAGTCTCATCACGATGTGTCTCCTGTAGAAGTCCACCTCATTAGCCTCATCACGATGTGTCTCCTGTAGAAGTCCACCTCATTAGCCTCATCACTATGTATCTCCTGTAGAAGTCCACCTCATTAGTCTCATCACTATGTATCTCCTGTAGAAGTCAACCTCATTAGCCTCATCACTATGTATCTCCTGTAGAAGTCAACCTCATTAGTCTCATCACTATGTATCTCCTGTCATCACTATGCATCTCCTGTAGAAGTCAACCTCATTAGTCTCATCACTAGGTGTCTCCTGTAGAAGTCCACCTCATCACTATGCATCTCCTGTAGAAGTCAACCTCATCACTATGTATCTCCTGTAGAAGTCAACCTCATTAGCCTCATCACTATGTATCTCCTGTAGAAGTCAACCTCATCACTATGCATCTCCTGTAGAAGTCAACCTCATTAGTCTCATCACTAGGTGTCTCCTGTAGAAGTCAACCTCATCACTATGCATCTCCTGTAGAAGTCAACCTCATCACTATGTATCTCCTGTAGAAGTCCACCTCATTAGCCTCATCACTATGTATCTCCTGTCATCACTATGTATCTCCTGTAGAAGTCAACCTCATTAGCCTCATCACTATGTATCTCCTGTCATCACTATGTATCTCCTGTAGAAGTCAACCTCAATAGCCTCATCACTATGTATCTCCTGTCATCACTATGTATCTCCTGTAGAAGTCCACCTCATTAGCCCCATCACTATGTATCTCCTGTCATCACTATGTATCTCCTGTAGAAGTCAACCTCATTAGCCTCATCACTATGTATCTCCTGTAGAAGTCCACCTCATTAGCCTCATCACTATGTATCTCCTGTCATCACTATGTATCTCCTGTAGAAGTCCACCTCATTAGCCTCATCACTATGTATCTCATGTAGAAGTCCACCTCATTAGCCTCATCACTATGTATCTCCTGTCATCACTATGTATCTCCTGTAGAAGTCAACCTCATTAGCCTCATCACTATGTATCTCCTGTCATCACTATGTATCTCCTGTAGAAGTCCACCTCATTAGCCTCATCACTATGTATCTCCTGTCATCACTATGTATCTCCTGTAGAAGTCCACCTCATTAGCCTCATCACTATGTATCTCATGTAGAAGTCCACCTCATCACTATGTATCTCATGTAGAAGTCCACCTCATCACTATGTATCTCCTGTAGAAGTCCACCTCATTAGTCTCATCACTATGTATCTCCTGTAGAAGTCCACCTCATCACTATGTATCTCCTGTAGAAGTCCACCTCATTAGCCTCATCACTATGTATCTCCTGTAGAAGTCCACCTCATTAGCCTCATCACTATGTATCTCCTGTAGAAGTCAACCTCATTAGCCTCATCACTATGTATCTCCTGTAGAAGTCCACCTCATTAGTCTCATCACTATGTATCTCCTGTCATCACTATGTATCTCCTGTAGAAGTCCACCTCATTAGTCTCATCACTATGTATCTCCTGTAGAAGTCCACCTCATCACTATGTATCTCCTGTAGAAGTCCACCTCATCACTATGTATCTCCTGTAGAAGTCCACCTCATTAGCCTCATCACTATGTATCTCCTGTAGAAGTCCACCTCATCACTATGTATCTCCTGTAGAAGTCCACCTCATTAGCCTCATCACTATGTATCTCCTGTAGAAGTCAACCTCATTAGCCTCATCACTATGTATCTCCTGTAGAAGTCAACCTCATTAGCCTCATCACTATGTATCTCCTGTAGAAGTCAACCTCATTAGCCTCATCACTATGTATCTCCTGTCATCACTATGTATCTCCTGTAGAAAAACTACATGAAGCCTTTTCTGTTGTATTACCAGGATGTTGCTTATGGCCAACATCCCCACACTCAAAACACCGTTGACTACCCGTACTAGCATAAGCCATATACAGTCTGTTGTCATAGTTGACTTCAAACGATAACTCCAAAGTCTGCTCCTGGTGAGTCCAAAAACATAAAACACCTCTTTCCCAAACGATATAACCTGTTTCAGAGCCAGGTGTTTGAAACGACATAACCTGTTTCAGAGCCGGGTGTTTGAAACGATATAACCTGTTTCAGAGCCGGGTGTTTGAAACGATATAACCTGTTTCAGAGCCAGGTGTTTGAAACAATATAACCTGTTTCAGAGCCGGGTGTTTGAAACGATATAACCTGTTTCAGAGCCGGGTGTTTGAAACGATATAACCTGTTTCAGAGCCGGGTGTTTGAAACGACATAACCTGTTTCAGAGCCGGGTGTTTGAAACGACATAACCTGTTTCAGAGCCGGGTGTTTGAAACGATATAACCTGTTTCAGAGCCGGGTGTTTGAAACGATATAACCTGTTTCAGAGCCGGGTGTTTGAAACGATATAACCTGTTTCAGAGCCGGGTGTTTGAAACGATATAACCTGTTTCAGAGCCGGGTGTTTGAAACGATATAACCTGTTTCAGAACCAGGTGTTTGAAACGATATAACCTGTTTCAGAGCCAGGTGTTTGAAACGATATAACCTGTTTCAGAGCCGGGTGTTTGAAACGATATAACCTGTTTCAGAGCCAGGTGTTTGAAACGATATAACCTGTTTCAGAGCCGGGTGTTTGAAACGATATAACCTGTTTCAGAGCCAGGTGTTTGAAACAATATAACCTGTTTCAGAGCCGGGTGTTTGAAACGATATAACCTGTTTCAGAGCCGGGTGTTTGAAACGATATAACCTGTTTCAGAGCCGGGTGTTTGAAACGATATAACCTGTTTCAGAGCCAGGTGTTTGAAACGATATAACCTGTTTCAGAGCCGGGTGTTTGAAACGATATAACCTGTTTCAGAGCCAGGTGTTTGAAACGATATAACCTGTTTCAGAGCCGGGTGTTTGAAACGATATAACCTGTTTCAGAGCCGGGTGTTTGCAACCCAACGGGACAATTTTAATTGAAACTTCCCAAATCGCAATAACTCACGCTCCAATAGCTCACTGGGAATAAACGGCGGTACATTCGAAATCGTTACCCTTGTTGACGGAGAAAAAAGCCACGTAACTTAAATAAACATTCCTTTAGGAAGTACGCCGTGCTCAACCATCCGATCGACAAGACGCTCTTCTTTAGGAAGTACGCCGTGCTCAACCATCCGATCAACAAGACTCTCTTCTTTAGGAAGTACGCCGTGCTCAACCATCCGATCGACAAGACTCTCTTCTTTAGGAAGTACGCCGTGCTCAACCATCCGATCGACAAGACTCTCTTCTTTAGGAAGTACGCCGTGCTCAACCATCCGATCGACAAGACTCTCTTCTTTAGGAAGTACGCCGTGCTCAACCATCCGATCTTCTTTAAGAAAAACCACCACCGCTTCACTCATCAGAGACGCATAAGCAACATTTTCTTGGCTTACCTTCTCTCCTACGGTCGACCAGAAACTCCTCCACGGTGACAGTAGCTTCAGTAACACACCTGAAGCCGTGTCGAAGTGACTGGGACGGCGTCCCCATGTGGGTCGCCATCCCCGCCAAAACCTGGGCAATTCCAACAAGAAATACAAAATACCTAATTCTACCACTGAAATATACAGAACAATGAAAACCACCAAGACAAGGAAACAAAACAGAAAACACAGGCGATCTAACTCTAGACACCACTCACACAATTCCCAGCATGCACTAAACACTCCCAGCATGCAGAGAGAGAGAGACAGACAGAGAGAAACTACAGGACAAAATACAAACCCTCCAACCCAAAAAAAGCCTGTGGAGTTGATGGTTTCCTAAGTGACATTATAAAATCTACAGACCACAAATTCTAATTGGCTATTCTTAAACTCTTTAACATCATCCTCAGCTCTGGCATCTTCTCCAATATTTGGAACCAAGGACTGATCACCCCAATCCACAAAAGTGAAGATAAATTTGACCCCAATAACTACCGTGGGATATGCGTCAACATCAACCTGGGAAAATCCTCTGCAACATCATTAGCAGCAGACTCATACATTTCCTCAGTGTAAACAATGTACTGATCAAATGGCTTTTTACCAATTACCGTACGACAGACCACGTATTCACCCTGCACACCCTAATTGACAAACAAACAAACCAAAACAAAGGCAAAGTCTTCTTATGCTTTGTTGATTCCAAAAAAGCTTTTGACTCAATTTGGGTCTTCTATACAAATTGATGGAAAGTGGTGTTGGGGGAAAAACATAAAATCCAATTACACAAACAACAAGTGTGAGGTTAAAATTGGCCAAATTCACACTCATTTCTTCACACAGGGTCGTGGAGTGAGACAGGGATGCAGCTTAAGCCCCACCCTCTTCAACATATATATCAATGAATTGGCGAGGGCACTAGAACAGTCTGCAGCACCCGGCCTCACCCTACTAGAATCTGAAGTTAAATATCTACTGTTTGCTGATGATCTGGTGCTTCTGTCCCCAACCAAGGAGGGCCTACAGCAGCACCTAGATCTTCTGCACAGATTCTGTCAGACCTGGGCCCTGACAGTAAATCTCAGTAAGACCAAAATAATGATGTTTCTAAAAAAGGTCCAGTTGCCAAAACAACGAATACAAATTCCATCTAGACACCGTTGCCCTAGAGCACACAAAACTATACATACCTCGGCCTAAACATCAGCGCCACAGGTAACTTTCACAAAACTGTGAACGATCTGAGAGACAAGGCAAGAAGGGCCTTCTATGCCATCAAAAGGAACATAAAATTCAACATACCAATTAGGATCTGGCTAAAAATACTTGAATCAGTTATAGAACCCATTGCCCTTTATGGTTGTGAGGTCTGGGGTCCGCTCACCAACCAAGATTTCACAAAATGGGACAAACACCAAATTGAGACTCTGCATGCAGAATTCTGCAAAAATATCCTCCGTGTACAACGTAGAACACCAAATAATGCATGCAAAGCAGAATTAGGCCGATACCTGTTAATGATCAAAAATCCATTAAAAAGCTGTTAAATTTTACAACCACCTAAAAGGAAGTGATTCCCAAACTTTCCATAGCAAAGCCATCACCTACATAGAGATGAACCTGGAGAAGAGTCCCCTAAGCAAGCTGGTCCTGGGGCTCTGTTCACAAACCCAAACAGACCCCCACAGAGCCCCAGGACAGCAATACAATTTGACCCGACCAAATCATGATTAAACAAAAAGATAATTACTTGGCACATTGGAAAGAATGAACAAAAAAACAGAGCAAACTAGAATGCTATTTGGCCCTAAACAGAGAGTACACAGTGGCAGAATACCTGACCACTGTGACTGACCCAAACTTAAGGAAAGCTTTGACTATGAACAGACTCAGTGATCATAGCCTTGCTATTGAGAAAGGCCGCCGTAGGCAGACCTGGCTCTCAAGAGAAGACAGGCTATGTGCTCACTGCCCACAAAATGAGGTGGAAACTGAGCTGCACTTCCTAACCTCCTGCCAGATGTATGACCATATTAGAGGACACATATTTCCCTCAGATTACACAGATCCACAAAGAATTCGAAAACAAATCAAACATTGATTAACTCCCATATCTACTGGGTGAAATACCACAGTGTGACAAACTCCCATATCTACTGGGTGAAATACCACAGTGTTCCATCACAGCAGCAAGATGTGTGACCTGTTGCCACAAGAAAAGGTCAACCAGTGAAGAACAAACACCATTGTAAATACAACCCATATGGCCTCCCGAGTGGGGCAGCGGTCTAAGGAACTGCAGTGAAGCGTCGCTACAGATCCGGGTTCGATCCCACCGCGACCGGGATACCAATGAGGCGACACAATTGGCCCAGCGTCGTCTGGGTTAGGGGAGGGTTCGGCCCAGCGTCGTCTGGGTTAGGGGAGGGTTCGGCCCAGCGTCGTCTGGGTTAGGGGAGGGTTCGGCCCAGCGTCGTCTGGGTTAGGGGAGGGTTCGGCCCAGCGTCGTCTGGGTTAGGGGAGGGTTCGGCCCAGCGTCGTCTGGGTAAGGGGAGGGTTCGGCCCAGCGTCGTCTGGGTTAGGGGAGGGTTCGGCCCAGCGTCGTCTGGGTTAGGGGAGGGTTCGGCCCAGCGTCGTCTGGGTTAGGGGAGGGTTCGGCCCAGCGTCGTCTGGGTTAGGGGAGGGTTCGGCCCAGCGTCGTCTGGGTTAGGGGAGGGTTCGGCCCAGCGTCGTCTGGGTTAGGGGAGGGTTCGGCCCAGCGTCGTCTGGGTAAGGGGAGGGTTCGGCCCAGCGTCGTCTGGGTTAGGGGAGGGTTCGGCCCAGCGTCGTCTGGGTTAGGGGAGGGTTTGGACGGCCGGGACGTCTCTAGCGACTCCTGTGGCGGGCCGGACGCACGCTGACACGGTCGCCAGGTGGACGGTGTTTCCTCCGACACATTGGTGCGGCTAGCTTCCGGGTTAAGCGAGCAGTGTTTCAAGAAGCAGTGCGGCTTGGCTGGGTCGTGTTTCAGAAGAAGCATGGCTTTCGACCTTCACCTCTCCCGTGTTGCTTTACACTGCACCTATCGTACTACTATGACTGACCCTGTAAAACAACACATTACACTGCACCTATCATACTACTATGACTGACCCTGTAAAACAACACATTACACTGCACCTATCGTACTACTATGACTGACCCTGTAAAACAACACATTACACTGCACCTATCGTACTACTATGACTGACCCTGTAAAACAACACATTACAGGTGTATGTGACAATAAAAAAAGGTTTCTCTCTCTTCTGCTCCTCCCCGTCCTCCTGGTAGGTTGGTTATATTTATAGTCTCCTCCCCGTCCTCCTGGTAGGTTAGTTATATTTATAGTCTCCTCCCCGTCCTCCTGGTAGGTTAGTTATATTTATAGTCTCCTCCCCGTCCTCCTGGTAGGCTAACTATATTTATAGTCTCCTCCCCGTCCTCCTGGTAGGCTAATTATATTTATAGTCTCCTCCCCGTCCTCCTGGTAGGCTAACTATATTTATAGTCTCCTCCCCGTCCTCCTGGTAGGCTAATTATATTTATAGTCTCCTCCCCGTCCTCCTGGTAGGCTAATTATATTTGTAGTCTCCTCCCCGTCCTCCTGGTAGGCTAATTAGATTTATAGTCTCCTCCCCGTCCTCCTGGTAGGCTAATTATATTTATAGTCTCCTCCCCGTCCTCCTGGTAGGCTAATTATATTTATAGTCTCCTCCCTGTCCTCCTGGTAGGCTAATTATATTTATAGTCTCCTCCCCGTCCTCCTGGTAGGCTAATTATATTTATAGTCTCCTCCCCGTCCTCCTGGTAGGCTAATTATATTTATAGTCTCCTCCCCGTCCTCCTGGTAGGCTAATTATATTTATAGTCTCCTCCCCACCCTCCTGGTAGGCTAATTATATTTATAGTCTCCTCCCCACCCTCCTGGTAGGCTAATTATATTTATAGTCTCCTCCCCGTCCTCCTGTTAGGCTAATTATATTTATAGTCTCCTCCCCATCCTCCTGGTAAGCTAATTATGTTTATAGTCTCCTCCCCATCCTCCTGGTAAGCTAATTATGTTTATAGTCTCCTCCCCGTCTTCCTGGTAGGCTAATTATGTTTATAGTCTCCTCCCCGTCCTCCTGGTAGGTTAGTTATATTTATAGTCTCCTCCCCGTCCTCCTGGTAGGTTAGTTATATTTATAGTCTCCTCCCCGTCCTCCTGGTAAGCTAATTATATTTATAGTCTCCTCCCCGTCTTCCTGGTAGGCTAATTATATTTATAGTCTCCTCCCCGTCTTCCTGGTAAGCTAATTATATTTATAGTCTCCTCCCCGTCTTCCTGGTAAGCTAATTATATTTATAGTCTCCTCCCCGTCCTCCTGGTAGGCTAATTATGTTTATAGTCTCTGTGGGAGCTAGTGTTACATATAGGGACAGATGTAATACTATAGAGCAAGGACATGTGTTCATCAGACCACAGGAGGAGAAGATGACACTTGGTGCATCTGCTAGTTCTGATGAGGGCAACATACCAAAGATCACATCAAGGTGAACATAAGTACAAAGGCCAAAGACATAGGCCCATAGGACAGCTGGACATACCAATGTCAGAGGGACACACAAAGGAGGGTGCCAGCCAACTGACCAACAGATGGAGTATAGGCATAATAAATATATTATTTTCAGGACATGAAAGGGTCCCGCCACCATTATAACCTAAACGAAAGCAGATATGTTCACGTTATTGGGCGTGAACAAACAGGAAGCTTAAACTAAAAGATAATGGTGGCAGATGGACTGAGGGGAAGTAACTTCATTTGCATGTGGGATGGACTCATATGCTGTATGTGTATAAATACAAGAGCCAGTTCTTATGGAAGTTGGGTTGTTCCGCGGACCAACACGGCTTCTGATATCTTGTATTAAAAGCCTTTATTTTAATTCACAAGTTCTTGTAAGTGTTATATCTCTGAGACAATTTTCCACCACATCTCCTCCCCGTCCTCCCTATAGGCTAATTATATTTATAGTCTCCTCCCTCTCCTCCTGGTAGGCTAATTATATTTATAGTCTCCTCCCTCTCCTCCCTATAGGCTAATTATATTTATAGTCTCCTCCCTCTCCTCCCTATAGGCTAATTATATTCATAGTCTCCTCCATCTCGTCCCTATAGGCTAATTATATTCATAGTCTCCTCCCTCTCTTCCCTATAGGCTAATTATATTCATAGTCTCCTCCCTCTCTTCCCTATAGGCTAATTATATTTATAGTCTCCTCCCTCTCTTCCCTATAGGCTAATTATATTCATAGTCTCCTCCCTCTCTTCCCTATAGGCTAATTATATTTATAGTCTCCTCCCTCTCTTCCCTATAGGCTAATTATATTTATAGTCTCCTCCTTCTCTTCCCTATAGGCTAATTATATTTATAGTCTCCTCCCTCTCTTCCCTATAGGCTAATTATATTTATAGTCTCCTCCCTCTCTTCAATATATAGGCTAATTATATTTATAGTCTCCTCCCTCTCTTCCCTGTAGACTAATTAAATGTATAGACTCCTCCCCCTCTTCCCTATAGGCTAATTATATTTATAGTCTCCTCCCTCTCGTCCCTATAGGCTAATTATATTTATAGTCTCCTCCCCCTTTTCAATATATAGGCTAATTATATGTATAGTCTCCTCCCTCTCTTCCCTATATGCTAATTATATTTATAGTCTCCTCCCCCTCTTCCCTATATGCTAATTATATTTATAGTCTCCTCCCCCTCTTCCTTATAGGTTAATTATATTTATAGTCTCCTCCCTCTCTTCCCTATAGGTTAATTATATTTATAGTCTCCTCCCTCTCTTTTCTATAGGTTAATTATATGTATAGTCTCCTCCCCCTCTTCCCTATAGGTTAATTATATTTATAGTCTCCTCCCCCTCTTCCCTATAGGTTAATTATATTTATAGTCTCCTCCCTATAGGCTAATTATATTTATCTATAGTCTCCTCCCTCTCCTCCCTATAGGCTAATTATATTTATTTATAGTCATGGAGCATAGCCAGATAACATACAGTAGACCAATTCATATTCTGTTCTCCTGAAATACATTTACTTAATTTCATAATGTTTCTTTACTGACTAAATATATTAAATTATTATGACACTTTTTTTTTTTAATTGTAGATGTTCCAAAAGGCGCATCGGGCGGCTGGTTACCGTGAGACTGGCAGTCTTTTGCATGACAATCACCGGCTGACAAAATGTCATGTATGTTTGGATTAATTTAAATCAACAGAACAGTGTGAGTCATACAGAGTCGGGCCTAGATTCAAACAGATGAAGCGTTAAACGGTGATAGCAGACACCTACATAGCGGATTTTTTGGGCCGTGTCGGAGGTGGAACTGCGTTGGAGCCTTCAAATCGGTGAGCAGCTGGTCTTGCGATCATCGTCACGAAGACATACCGTCCCCCACTCGCTTTAGAAGTTCAGAGCAAGAAAGTGTAGGCTATAGAGAAATAACTCAGGTTAAATTTAACAATCATTAAACTAAATAATAAGGATTTACAATGCCTTCAGGAAGTATTCAGACCCCTTGACTTTTACCACATTTTGTAACGTTACAGCCTTATTCTAAAATGGATTAAATACCCCCAAAAAATCCTCAGCAATCTACACACAATACCCCATAATGACAAAGTGAAAACAGGTTTTTTGACATTTTTGCAAAAGTATGAAAAAATATACAAACATAAATACCTTATTTACATAAGTATTCAGACCCTTTGCTATGAGACTTGAAATTGAGTTCAGGTGAATCCTGTTTCCATTGATCATCCTTGAGATGTGTTTCTACAACTTGATTGGAGTCCACCTGTGGTAAATTCAATTGATTGGACATGATTTGGAAAGGCACACACCTGTCTATGTAAGGTCCCACAGTTGACAGTGCATGTTAGAGAAAAAACCAAGCATGAAGTTGAAGGAATTGTCCGTAGAACTCCGAGACAGGATTGTGTCGAGGCACAAATCTGGGGAAAGGTACCAAAAAATGTCTGCAGCATTGAAGGTCCCCAAGAACACATTGGCCTCCATCATTCTTAAATGGAAGAAGTTTGGAACCACCAAGACTCTTCCTAGAGCTGGCCGCCCGGCCAAACTGAGAAATCAGGGGAGAAGGGCCTTGGTCTGGGAGGTGACCAAGAACCCGATGGTCACTCTGACAGAGCTCTAGAGTTCCTCTGTGGAGATGGGAGAACCTTCCAGAAGGACAACCATCTCTGCAGCACTCCACCAAACAGGCCTTTATGGTAGAGTGGCCAGACGGAAGCCACTCCTCAGTAAAAGGCACATGACAGCCTGCTTAGAGTTTGCCAAAATAAACCTAAAGACTCTCAGACCATGAGAAACAAGATTCTCTGCTCTGATGGAACCAAGATTCAACTCTTTGGCCTGAATGCCAAGTGTCACGTCTTGAGGAAACCTGGAACAATCCCTACGGTGAAGCATGGTGGTGGCAGCATCATGCCGTGGGGATGTATTTCAGCGTCAGGGACTGGGAGACTAGTCAGGATCGAGGGAAAGATGAACGGAGCAAAGTACAGAGATCCTTGATGAAAACCTGCTCCATAGTGCTCAGGACCTCAGACTGGGGCGAAGGTTCACCTTCCAACAGGACAACGACCCTAAGCACACAGCCAAGACAACGCAGGAAGTGGCTACTAGACAAGTCTCTGAATGTCCTTGAGTGGCCCAGCCAGAGCTCAGACTTGAACCCGATCGAACATCTCTGGAGAGACCTGAAAATAGCTGTGCAGCGACGCTCCCCATCCAACCTGACAGAGCTTGAGAGGATCTGCAGAGAAGAATGGGAGAAACTCCGCAAATACAGGTGTGCCAAGCTTGTAGCGTGAAACCCAAAAAGATTTGAGGCTGTAATCGCTGCCAAAGGTGCTTCAGCAAAGTACTGAGTAAAGGGTCTGAAGACTTATGTAAATGTGATTATTTCTTAAACCTGTTTTTGCTTTGTCATTATGGGGTATTGTGTGTAGATTGATGAGGGTGAAAAAACCGATTTAATCAATTATAGAAAAAGACTGTAACGTAACAACATGTGGTAAAAGTCAAGGGGTCTGAATACTTTCAGAAGGCATGTGTACATCATCCTAACGGAGGTGTAGATTACATCTCACTTTACAGTGTTCAAACCCGTAATTAAGGCTGCATGGGGATTTCTGTTGATGTGACTGTGCAGCCAATGGTAATGTCCTCCTTTAGGTACAGTGTAATGATTTCTGTTGATGTGACTGTGCAGCCAATGGTAATGTCCTCCTTTAGGTACAGTGTAATGATTTCTGTTGATGTGACTGTGCAGCCAATGGTAATGTCCTCCTTTAGGTACAGTGTAATGATTTCTGTTGATGTGACTGTGCAGCCAATGGTAATGTCCTCCTTTAGGTACAGTGTAATGATTTCTGTTGATGTGACTGTGCAGCCAATGGTAATGTCCTCCTTTAGGTACAGTGTAATGATTTCTGTTGATGTGACTGTGCAGCCAATGGTAATGTCCTCCTTTAGGTACAGTGTAATGCCAGGAAGCACTTGACAGCTCTAACACACAGTTCCACCTCCGACACGGCCAAATCAACCCCTATGCGAATGTGGGCGGATCTGATAGAGCCCTCAGTTTCATTTGATTTCAGCTTCCTTACTGCTCTAGAAGAACCAATCGTGGTTCAGTCTGAATGAGCCCGGACTCTTGCTTTTCTCTCAAATGTAATGATAGGGTTTATGATCATCAACGCCCCATAGAAATCACAAATTCTAAACGTATGAGAGAGAGAGAGAGAGAGAGACAGAGAGACAGAGAGAGACAGAGAGACAGAGAGAGACAGAGAGAGCGAGAGAGCGAGAGAGCGAGAGAGCGAGAGAGAGACAGAGAGAGACAGAGAGAGACAGAGAGAGACAGAGAGAGACAGAGAGAGACAGAGAGCGAGAGAGAGAGAGACAGAGAGAGCGAGAGAGAGAGCGAGAGAGAGAGAGCGAGAGAGAGAGAGAGAGAGACAGAGACAGAGACAGAGACAGAGAGAGAGATGTGCTGATGAAATGAAGTGAACCAAACATTGAACGAAGACAGTAAACAACAGTAGCTGAGTTTCCTCTTTTTCCATTTCATTCTCTCTCTATAAAATACTCTGTTGATGGTATTATCAAACACACGGTCTGTGCCCCCAAGTGTCACCCTATTCTCTATGGACCCTGGTCTGAAGTAGTGACACCCTATTCTCTATGGACCCTGGTCTGAAGTAGTGTACATCCTTAATGACACCCTATTCTCTATGGGCCCTGGTCAGAGTTAATGACACCCTATTCTCTATGGGCCCTGGTCAGAGGTAGTGTACATCCTTAATGACACCCTATTCTCTATGGGCCCTGGTCAGAGGTAGTGTACATCCTTAATGACACCCTATTCTCTATGGGCCCTGGTCAGAGGTAGTGTACATCCTTAATGACACCCTATTCTCTATGGACCCTGGTCAGAGGTAGTGTCACCCTATTCTCTATGGGTCCTGGTCTGAAGTAGTGACACCCTATTCTCTATGGGTCCTGGTCTGAAGTAGTGTCACCCTATTCTCTATGGGCCCTGGTCTGAAGTAGTGACACCCTATTCTCTATGGGTCCTGGTCTGAAGTAGTGTCACCCTATTCTCTATGGGTCCTGGTCTGAAGTAGTGACACCCTATTCTCTACGGACCCTGGTCTGAAGTAGTGACACCCTATTCTCTATGGGCCCTGGTCTGAAGTAGTGACACCCTATTCTCTATGTGTCCTGGTCTGAAGTAGTGACACCCTATTCTCTATGGGTCCTGGTCTGAAGTAGTGCACCTTATTCTCTATGGGTCCTGGTCTGAAGTAATGACACCCTATTCTCTATGGGCCCTGGTCAGAGGTAGTCTTAATGACACCCTATTCTCTATGGGCCCTGGTCAGAGGTAGTCTTAATGACACCCTATTCTCTATGGGCCCTGGTCAGAGGTAGTGCACCCTATTCTCTATGGGTCCTGGTCTGAAGTAGTGACACCCTATTCTCTATGGGTCCTGGTCTGAAGTAGTGCACCCTATTCTCTATGGGTCCTGGTCTGAAGTAGTGACACCCTATTCTCTATGGGTCCTGGTCTGAAGTAGTGACACCCTATTCTCTATGGGTCCTGGTCTGAAGTAGTGACACCCTATTCTCTATGGGTCCTGGTCTGAAGTAGTGTCACCCTATTCTCTATGGGTCCTGGTCTGAAGTAGTGTCACCCTATTCTCTATGGGTCCTGGTCTGAAGTAGTGACACCCTATTCTCTATGGGTCCTGGTCTGAAGTAGTGACACCCTATTCTCTATGGGTCCTGGTCTGAAGTAGTGACACCCTATTCTCTATGGGTCCTGGTCTGAAGTAGTGACACCCTATTCTCTATGGGTCCTGGTCTGAAGTAGTGACACCATATTCTCTATGGGTCCTGGTCTGAAGTAGTGACACCCTATTCTCTATGGGTCCTGGTCTGAAGTAGTGACACCCTATTCTCTATGGGTCCTGGTCTGAAGTAGTGTCACCCTATTCTCTATGGGTCCTGGTCTGAAGTAGTGACACCCTATTCTCTATGGGTCCTGGTCTGAAGTAGTGACACCCTATTCTCTATGGGTCCTGGTCTGAAGTAGTGACACCCTATTCTCTATGGGTTCTGGTCTGAAGTAGTGACACCCTATTCTCTATGGGTCCTGGTCTGAAGTAGTGACACCCTATTCTCTATGGGTCCTGGTCTGAAGTAGTGACACCCTATTCTCTATGGGTCCTGGTCTGAAGTAGTGTCACCCTATTCTCTATGGACCCTGGTCTGAAGTAGTGACACCCTATTCTCTATGGGTCCTGGTCTGAAGTAGTGACACCCTATTCTCTATGGGTCCTGGTCTGAAGTAGTGACACCCTATTCTCTATGGGCCCTGGTCTGAAGTAGTGTCACCCTATTCTCTATGGGTCCTGGTCTGAAGTAGTGACACCCTATTCTCTATGGGTCCTGGTCTGAAGTAGTGACACCCTATTCTCTATGGGTCCTGGTCTGAAGTAGTGTCACCCTATTCTCTATGGGTCCTGGTCTGAAGTAGTGACACCCTATTCTCTATGGGTCCTGGTCTGAAGTAGTGACACCCTATTCTCTATGGGTCCTGGTCTGAAGTAGTGACACCCTATTCTTTATGGGTCCTGGTCTGAAGTAATGACACCCTATTCTCTATGGGCCCTGGTCAGAGGTAGTCTTAATGACACCCTATTCTCTATGGACCCTGGTCAGAGGTAGTGTACATCCTTAATGACACCCTATTCTCTATGGACCCTGGTCAGAGGTAGTGTACATCCTTAATGACACCCTATTCTCTATGGGCCCTGGTCAGAGGTAGTGACACCCTATTCTCTATGGGCCCTGGTCTGAAGTAGTGACACCCTATTCTCTATGGACCCTGGTCTGAAGTAGTGTCACCCTATTCTCTATGGGTCCTGGTCTGAAGTAGTGACACCCTATTCTCTATGGGTCCTGGTCTGAAGTAGTGACACCCTATTCTTTATGGGTCCTGGTCTGAAGTAGTGACACCCTATTCTCTATGGACCCTGGTCTGAAGTAGTGACACCCTATTCTCTATGGGTCCTGGTCTGAAGTAGTGTCACCCTATTCTCTATGGGTCCTGGTCTGAAGTAGTGTCACCCTATTCTCTATGGGTCCTGGTCTGAAGTAGTGCACCCTATTCTCTATGGGTCCTGGTCTGAAGTAGTGACACCCTATTCTCTATGGGTCCTGGTCTGAAGTAGTGTCACCCTATTCTCTATGGGTCCTGGTCTGAAGTAGTGCACCCTATTCTCTATGGGCCCTGGTCTGAAGTAGTGCACTACGTAGGGAATATAGGGTGTAATTTGGGACACGGACACTGAAATTAAATGACTAGTAGCTGACTGCCTGTCAGTCAGCCGGCCGGCGGTCAGTTAGTCAGTCGGCAGGCAGACCCCTAAAAGCCAGTCAGCCAGCCAGTCAGTCAGCCAGTCAGCCAGCCAGTCAGTCAGCCAGTCAGCCAGCCAGTCAGTCAGCCAGTCAGCCAGCCAGTTGGCAGGCAGGCAGATCCCTAAGAGCCAGTCTGCCAGTCAGCCAGCCAGTCGGCAGGCAGACCCCTAAAAGCCAGTCAGCCAGCCAGCCAGCCAGCCAGTCAGCCAGCCAGTCGGCAGGCAGGCAGACCCCTAAGAGCCTTCTCTGAGCTTGGTTTTATGTCTCAGAATCCTTTTCTCAGTTTAAGAATGATTGGGTGCTGCGCAGTAATCTGTCCTGCCTTCAATCAGTTAAGCTCTGTGCTTTGTCTTTTCAGGTTGTAATGGATGTCCCCCCCCCCCCCCCCCCGGGCTGCTAACCCTCACACAGGACAATCTCTCTCTCTGAATAACAAAGACAGCCAGGGAGAGAGGAGAGCTGCGTCGCTCGGTGGGAGCAGCATCGATCGCACCTGACCTCTTATCACCCTGCCCGCTCCCTTCATGATGTCTGGAGGCTGCTAACTCATCCCTGGCCTCTTATCACCCTGCCCGCTCCCTTCATGATGTCTGGAGGCTGCTAACTCATCCCTGGCCTCTGTTATCATCCTGCCCGCTCCCTTCATGATGTCTGGAGGCTGCTAACTCCTCCCTGTCCTCTGTTATCACCCTGCCCGCTCCCTTCATGATGTCTGGAGGCTGCTAACTCATCCCTGGCCTCTGTTATCATCCTGCCCGCTCCCTTCATGATGTCTGGAGGCTGCTAACTCATCCCTGGCCTCTGTTATCACCCTGCCCGCTCCCTTCATGATGTCTGGAGGCTGCTAACTCCTCCCTGTCCTCTGTTATCATCCTGCCCGCTCCCTTCATGATGTCTGGAGGCTGCTAACTCATCCCTGGCCTCTGTTATCACCCTGCCCGCTCCCTTCATGATGTCTGGAGGCTGCTAACTCCTCCCTGTCCTCTGTTATCACCCTGCCCGCTCCCTTCATGATGTCTGGAGGCTGCTAACTCATCCCTGGCCTCTGTTATCATCCTGCCCGCTCCCTTCATGATGTCTGGAGGCTGCTAACTCCTCCCTGTCCTCTGTTATCACCCTGCCCGCTCCCTTCATGATGTCTGGAGGCTGCTAACTCCTCCCTGTCCTCTGTTATCACCCTGCCCGCTCCCTTCATGATGTCTGGAGGCTGCTAACTCATCCCTGGCCTCTGTTATCACCCTGCCCGCTCCCTTCATGATGTCTGGAGGCTGCTAACTCATCCCTGTTATCACCCTGCCCGCTCCCTTCATGATGTCTGGAGGCTGCTAACTCATCCCTGGCCTCTGTTATCACCCTGCCAGCTCCCTTCATGATGTCTGGAGGCTGCTAACTCCTCCCTGGCCTCTGTTATCACCCTGCCCGCTCCCTTCATGATGTCTGGAGGCTGCTAACTCCTCCCTGTCCTCTGTTATCACCCTGCCCGCTCCCTTCATGATGTCTGGAGGCTGCTAACTCATCCCTGTCCTCTGTTATCACCCTGCCCGCTCCCTTCATGATGTCTGGAGGCTGCTAACTCATCCCTGTCCTCTGTTATCACCCTGCCCGCTCCCTTCATGATGTCTGGAGGCTGCTAACTCATCCCTGTCCTCTGTTATCACCCTGCCCGCTCCCTTCATGATGTCTGGAGGCTGCTAACTCATCCCTGGCCTCTTATCACCCTGCCCGCTCCCTTCATGACGTCTGGAGGCTGCTAACTCCTCCCTGTCCTCTGTTATCACCCTGCCCGCTCCCTTCCTGATGTCTGGAGGCTGCTAACTCCTCCCTGTCCTCTGTTATCACCCTGCCCGCTCCCTTCATGATGTCTGGAGGCTGCTAACTCCTCCCTGTCCTCTGTTATCACCCTGCCAGCTCCCTTCATGATGTCTGGAGGCTGCTAACTCATCCCTGACCTCTTATCACCCTGCCCGCTCCCTTCATGATGTCTGGAGGCTGCTAACTCCTCCCTGTCCTCTGTTATCACCCTGCCAGCTCCCTTCATGATGTCTGGAGGCTGCTAACTCATCCCTGACCTCTTATCACCCTGCCCGCTCCCTTCATGATGTCTGGAGGCTGCTAACTCCTCCCTGTCCTCTGTTATCACCCTACCCGCTCCCTTCATGATGTCTGGAGGCTGCTAACTCCTCCCTGTCATCACCCTGCCCGCTCCCTTCATGATGTCTGGAGGCTGCTAACTCCTCCCTGTCCTCTGTTATCACCCTGCCCGCTCCCTTCATGATGTCTGGAGGCTGCTAACTCCTCCCTGTCCTCTGTCATCACCCTGCCCGCTCCCTTCATGATGTCTGGAGGCTGCTAACTCATCCCTGTCCTCTGTTATCACCCTGCCCGCTCCCTTCATGATGTCTGGAGGCTGCTAACTCCTCCCTGGCCTCTGTTATCACCCTGCCCGCTCCCTTCATGATGTCTGGAGGCTGCTAACTCCTCCCTGTCCTCTGTTATCACCCTGCCCGCTCCCTTCATGATGTCTGGAGGCTGCTAACTCATCCCTGGCCTCTGTTATCACCCTGCCCGCTCCCTTCATGATGTCTGGAGGCTGCTAACTCATCCCTGTCCTCTGTTATCACCCTGCCCGCTCCCTTCATGATGTCTGGAGGCTGCTAACTCCTCCCTGGCCTCTGTTATCACCCTGCCCGCTCCCTTCATGATGTCTGGAGGCTGCTAACTCATCCCTGTCCTCTGTTATCACCCTGCCAGCTCCCTTCATGATGTCTGGAGGCTGCTAACTCCTCCCTGTCCTCTTATCACCCTGCCCGCTCCCTTCATGATGTCTGGAGGCTGCTAACTCCTCCCTGTCCTCTGTTATCACCCTGCCCGCTCCCTTCATGATGTCTGGAGGCTGCTAACTCATCCCTGGCCTCTGTTATCACCCTGCCCGCTCCCTTCATGATGTCTGGAGGCTGCTAACTCATCCCTGGCCTCTGTTATCACCCTGCCAGCTCCCTTCATGATGTCTGGAGGCTGCTAACTCCTCCCTGTCCTCTTATCACCCTGCCCGCTCCCTTCATGATGTCTGGAGGCTGCTAACTCATCCCTGGCCTCTGTTATCACCCTGCCCGCTCCCTTCATGATGTCTGGAGGCTGCTAACTCCTCCCTGTCCTCTGTTATCACCCTGCCCGCTCCCTTCATGATGTCTGGAGGCTGCTAACTCATCCCTGGCCTCTGTTATCACCCTGCCCGCTCCCTTCATGATGTCTGGAGGCTGCTAACTCATCCCTGTCCTCTGTTATCACCCTGCCAGCTCCCTTCATGATGTCTGGAGGCTGCTAACTCCTCCCTGTCCTCTTATCACCCTGCCCGCTCCCTTCATGATGTCTGGAGGCTGCTAACTCCTCCCTGTCCTCTGTCATCACCCTGCCCGCTCCCTTCATGATGTCTGGAGGCTGCTAACTCATCCCTGTCCTCTGTTATCACCCTGCCCGCTCCCTTCATGATGTCTGGAGGCTGCTAACTCCTCCCTGTCCTCTGTTATCACCCTGCCCGCTCCCTTCATGATGTCTGGAGGCTGCTAACTCCTCCCTGGCCTCTGTTATCACCCTGCCCGCTCCCTTCATGATGTCTGGAGGCTGCTAACTCCTCCCTGTCCTCTGTTATCACCCTGCCCGCTCCCTTCATGATGTCTGGAGGCTGCTAACTCATCCCTGTCCTCTGTTATCACCCTGCCCGCTCCCTTCATGATGTCTGGAGGCTGCTAACTCATCCCTGTCCTCTGTTATCACCCTGCCAGCTCCCTTCATGATGTCTGGAGGCTGCTAACTCCTCCCTGTCCTCTGTTATCACCCTGCCAGCTCCCTTCATGATGTCTGGAGGCTGCTAACTCCTCCCTGTCCTCTGTTATCACCCTGCCCGCTCCCTTCATGATGTCTGGAGGCTGCTAACTCCTCCCTGTCCTCTGTTATCACCCTGCCCGCTCCCTTCATGATGTCTGGAGGCTGCTAACTCCTCCCTGGCCTCTGTTATCACCCTGCCAGCTCCCTTCATGATGTCTGGAGGCTGCTAACTCCTCCCTGTCCTCTTATCACCCTGCCCGCTCCCTTCATGATGTCTGGAGGCTGCTAACTCATCCCTGGCCTCTTATCACCCTGCCCGCTCCCTTCATGATGTCTGGAGGCTGCTAACTCCTCCCTGTCCTCTGTTATCACCCTGCCCGCTCCCTTCATAATGTCTGGAGGCTGCTAACTCCTCCCTGTTATCACCCTGCCCGCTCCCTTCATGATGTCTGGAGGCTGCTAACTCCTCCCTGTCCTCTGTTATCACCCTGCCCGCTCCCTTCATGATGTCTGGAGGCTGCTAACTCATCCCTGGCCTCTGTTATCATCCTGCCCGCTCCCTTCATGATGTCTGGAGGCTGCTAACTCATCCCTGGCCTCTGTTATCACCCTGCCCGCTCCCTTCATGATGTCTGGAGGCTGCTAACTCCTCCCTGTCCTCTGTTATCACCCTGCCCGCTCCCTTCATGATGTCTGGAGGCTGCTAACTCCTCCCTGTCCTCTGTTATCACCCTGCCCGCTCCCTTCATGATGTCTGGAGGCTGCTAACTCATCCCTGGCCTCTGTTATCACCCTGCCCGCTCCCTTCATGATGTCTGGAGGCTGCTAACTCCTCCCTGTCCTCTGTTATCACCCTGCCAGCTCCCTTCATGATGTCTGGAGGCTGCTAACTCATCCCTGACCTCTTATCACCCTGCCCGCTCCCTTCATGATGTCTGGAGGCTGCTAACTCCTCCCTGTCCTCTGTTATCACCCTACCCGCTCCCTTCATGATGTCTGGAGGCTGCTAACTCCTCCCTGTCATCACCCTGCCCGCTCCCTTCATGATGTCTGGAGGCTGCTAACTCCTCCCTGTCCTCTGTTATCACCCTGCCCGCTCCCTTCATGATGTCTGGAGGCTGCTAACTCCTCCCTGTCCTCTGTCATCACCCTGCCCGCTCCCTTCATGATGTCTGGAGGCTGCTAACTCCTCCCTGTCCTCTGTTATCACCCTGCCCGCTCCCTTCATGATGTCTGGAGGCTGCTAACTCCTCCCAGTCCTCTGTTATCACCCTGCCCGCTCCCTTCATGATGTCTGGAGGCTGCTAACTCCTCCCTGTCCTCTGTCATCACCCTGCCCGCTCCCTTCATGATGTCTGGAGGCTGCTAACTCATCCCTGGCCTCTTATCACCCTGCCAGCTCCCTTCATGATGTCTGGAGGCTGCTAACTCCTCCCTGTCCTCTGTTATCACCCTGCCCGCTCCCTTCATGATGTCTGGAGGCTGCTAACTCATCCCTGTTATCACCCTGCCCGCTCCCTTCATGATGTCTGGAGGCTGCTAACTCATCCCTGTTATCACCCTGCCCGCTCCCTTCATGATGTCTGGAGGCTGCTAACTCATCCCTGGCCTCTGTTATCACCCTGCCCGCTCCCTTCATGATGTCTGGAGGCTGCTAACTCCTCCCTGTCCTCTGTTATCACCCTGCCCGCTCCCTTCATGATGTCTGGAGGCTGCTAACTCCTCCCTGGCCTCTGTTATCACCCTGCCCGCTCCCTTCATGATGTCTGGAGGCTGCTAACTCCTCCCTGTCCTCTGTTATCACCCTGCCAGCTCCCTTCATGATGTCTGGAGGCTGCTAACTCCTCCCTGTCCTCTGTTATCACCCTGCCCGCTCCCTTCATGATGTCTGGAGGCTGCTAACTCATCCCTGGCCTCTTATCACCCTGCCCGCTCCCTTCATGATGTCTGGAGGCTGCTAACTCCTCCCTGTCCTCTGTTATCACCCTGCCAGCTCCCTTCATGATGTCTGGAGGCTGCTAACTCATCCCTGTCCTCTGTTATCACCCTGCCAGCTCCCTTCATGATGTCTGGAGGCTGCTAACTCATCCCTGGCCTCTTATCACCCTGCCCGCTCCCTTCATGATGTCTGGAGGCTGCTAACTCCTCCCTGTCCTCTGTTATCACCCTGCCAGCTCCCTTCATGATGTCTGGAGGCTGCTAACTCCTCCCTGTCCTCTGTTATCACCCTGCCCGCTCCCTTCATGATGTCTGGAGGCTGCTAACTCCTCCCTGTCCTCTGTTATCACCCTGCCAGCTCCCTTCATGATGTCTGGAGGCTGCTAACTCCTCCCTGTCCTCTGTTATCACCCTGCCCGCTCCCTTCATGATGTCTGGAGGCTGCTAACTCCTCCCTGGCCTCTGTTATCACCCTGCCCGCTCCCTTCATGATGTCTGGAGGCTGCTAACTCCTCCCTGTCCTCTGTTATCACCCTGCCAGCTCCCTTCATGATGTCTGGAGGCTGCTAACTCCTCCCTGTCCTCTGTTATCACCCTGCCAGCTCCCTTCATGATGTCTGGAGGCTGCTAACTCCTCCCTGTCCTCTGTTATCACCCTGCCCGCTCCCTTCATGATGTCTGGAGGCTGCTAACTCATCCCTGTCCTCTGTCATCACCCTGCCCGCTCCCTTCATGATGTCTGGAGGCTGCTAACTCCTCCCTGTCCTCTGTTATCACCCTGCCCGCTCCCTTCATGATGTCTGGAGGCTGCTAACTCCTCCCTGTCCTCTGTTATCACCCTGCCCGCTCCCTTCATGATGTCTGGAGGCTGCTAACTCATCCCTGGCCTCTTATCACCCTGCCCGCTCCCTTCATGATGTCTGGAGGCTGCTAACTCCTCCCTGTCCTCTGTTATCACCCTGCCAGCTCCCTTCATGATGTCTGGAGGCTGCTAACTCCTCCCTGTCCTCTGTTATCACCCTGCCCGCTCCCTTCATGATGTCTGGAGGCTGCTAACTCATCCCTGTCCTCTGTCATCACCCTGCCCGCTCCCTTCATGATGTCTGGAGGCTGCTAACTCCTCCCTGTCCTCTGTTATCACCCTGCCCGCTCCCTTCATGATGTCTGGAGGCTGCTAACTCATCCCTGTTATCACCCTGCCAGCTCCCTTCATGATGTCTGGAGGCTGCTAACTCATCCCTGACCTCTTATCACCCTGCCCGCTCCCTTCATGATGTCTGGAGGCTGCTAACTCCTCCCTGTCCTCTGTTATCACCCTGCCCGCTCCCTTCATGATGTCTGGAGGCTGCTAACTCATCCCTGGCCTCTGTTATCACCCTGCCCGCTCCCTTCATGATGTCTGGAGGCTGCTAACTCCTCCCAGTCCTCTGTTATCACCCTGCCCGCTCCCTTCATGATGTCTGGAGGCTGCTAACTCCTCCCTGTCCTCTGTTATCACCCTGCCCGCTCCCTTCATGATGTCTGGAGGCTGCTAACTCATCCCTGTCCTCTGTTATCACCCTGCCCGCTCCCTTCATGATGTCTGGAGGCTGCTAACTCATCCCTGGCCTCTGTTATCACCCTGCCCGCTCCCTTCATGATGTCTGGAGGCTGCTAACTCCTCCCTGGCCTCTGTTATCACCCTGCCCGCTCCCTTCATGATGTCTGGAGGCTGCTAACTCCTCCCTGTCCTCTGTTATCACCCTGCCCGCTCCCTTCATGATGTCTGGAGGCTGCTAACTCCTCCCTGGCCTCTGTTATCACCCTGCCCGCTCCCTTCATGATGTCTGGAGGCTGCTAACTCCTCCCTGTCCTCTGTTATCACCCTGCCCGCTCCCTTCATGATGTCTGGAGGCTGCTAACTCCTCCCTGTCCTCTGTTATCACCCTGCCCGCTCCCTTCATGATGTCTGGAGGCTGCTAACTCATCCCTGTCCTCTGTTATCACCCTGCCCGCTCCCTTCATGATGTCTGGAGGCTGCTAACTCATCCCTGTCCTCTGTTATCACCCTGCCCGCTCCCTTCATGATGTCTGGAGGCTGCTAACTCATCCCTGGCCTCTGTTATCACCCTGCCCGCTCCCTTCATGATGTCTGGAGGCTGCTAACTCATCCCTGGCCTCTGTTATCACCCTGCCCGCTCCCTTCATGATGTCTGGAGGCTGCTAACTCATCCCTGGCCTCTGTTATCACCCTGCCCGCTCCCTTCATGATGTCTGGAGGCTGCTAACTCATCCCTGTCATGGCAGACTAGAGCCGGGGTTTTACAGACGGTTAGGGTCTGCAAATTCATCAGGGACCCCCCCCCCCCCCCTCAAAATCACAACGCTATTTGGACTTTAGACTGCGATAAATATTAAATACAAGGAGTTTTACTATGACTGCTGCAGTAGAACTCTGTAACTCTTCGTTGCCTGTTTTAAAGCTTAAATTATAGTACATCTATGTTCAAATCAAAAAAAATTAGGGAATACAAGAAGTAATGAGTTGAAAACTGGATAATTTAAGGAGTATTGTGGATCCCTGTGAGCCTCTCAGGCCCTGTCGTACATCTAAGAATAGACATTATTAGAGATTAATAATATTAACACTGGATCGTATCGCACTGTCTAAACTTCTTCCACAGACCCCAAATTTATTCAATCTGTCGTTGCTAACAACATTTGTAATTAAAAATAAAAAGAAGAAAAATAACAACAAAAAATAAATCTCGCCGCGGACCCCTCTGCTGACACCCAGGGAATCGTGGCCGGAAGTCAGCTGACTACGACTATGTCGTGGGGGGGTTCAAGTTGTGTGTCTGTGGGTGTCTCACCCTCATTAGCGTACAGAAGCGAAAGCAACTGAGGATAGTCTTCCTCTCCCTCCATGGGGCCTGACGATCAAACGGCAGGACTGGCCTGCGATGGTTCCAGATGTCGGGGGGAAACTAAACAGGAGGCAACTAAGGATAAAGTCTTCCTCTCCCTCCCTCCACGGGGCCTGACGATCAAACGGCAGACTGCAGGACTGGCACAGAGGCATCTTCATGTCCCTTCAATTATTACGATACGAAGGACTGAGAAGAGGAAGTGTTGCTGTTGGAGCATCTGTCGCCCTGACGACCGCCTGCCTGCCAGGCATCTCCTGAAACAGAGACTAAACAGGAGGGAGAGCATTAGTTTCCTCAGCCTGCGATGGTTCCAGATGTGGGGGGGGAGACTAAACAGGAGGGAGAGCATTAGTTTCCTCAGCCTGCGATGGTTCCAGATGTGGGGGGGGGGGGGGGGAGACTAAACAGGAGGGAGAGCATTAGTTTCCTCAGCCTGCGATGGTTCCAGATGTGGGGGGGGAGACTAAACAGGAGGGAGAGCATTAGTTTCCTCAGCCTGCGATGGTTCCAGATGTGGGGGGGGAGACTAAACAGGAGGAGAGCATTAGTTTACTCAGCCTGCGATGGTTCCAGATGTGGGGGGGAGACTAAACAGGAGGAGAGCATTAGTTTCCTCAGCCTGCGATGGTTCCAGATGTGGGGGGGAGACTAAACAGGAGGAGAGCATTAGTTTCCTCAGCCTGCGATGGTTCCAGATGTGGGGGGGGGACTAAACAGGAGGGAGAGCATTGGTTTCCTCAGCCTGCGATGGTTCCAGATGTGGGGGGGGGAGACTAAACAGGAGGGAGAGCATTAGTTTCCTCAGCCTGCGATGGTTCCAGATGTGGGGGGGGAGACTAAACAGGAGGGAGAGCATTAGTTTCCTCAGCCTGCGATGGTTCCAGATGTGGGGGGGAGACTAAACAGGAGGGAGAGCATTAGTTTCCTCAGCCTGCGATGGTTCCAGATGTGGTGGGGAGACTAAACAAAAGTTGAACTATTTTTGACAGCCCATGGAGATATGCTAATTAGACCTCTACATGCCGTCACTTTGAGACAGTTATTTCCTGGTTGGTAATTAGTGAGAGAAGAATCAACACTGTGGGGATGCTCACACACACGCTAAAAGAGAGAGAGGAGAGACAGACCGACAGAGAGAGAGAGGACAGAGAGAGAGAGACAAAGAGACAGAGAGAGAGAGACAGAGAGAGAGAGACAGGGAGAGAGAGACAGGGAGAGAGAGACAGAGAGAGAAAGAGAGACAGAGAGAGAGAGACAGAGAGAGAGAGACCTCTCTCAGCTGACTGGCGGGGTATTATTGACTGATGGGGTATTGACTGATGGGGTATTGACTGACGTGGTACTGACTGATGGGATATTGACTGACGGGGTATTATTGACTGACTGACGGGGTATTATTGACTGACTGACGGGGTATTATTGACTGACTGACGGGGTATTATTGACTGACTGACGGGGTATTATTGACTGACTGACGGGGTATTATTGACTGACTGACGGGGTATTATTGACTGACTGACGGGGTATTATTGACTGACGGGGTATTATTGACTGACGGGGTATTATTGACTGACTGACGGGGTATTATTGACTGACGGGGTATTATTGACTGACGGGGTATTATTGACTGACGGGGTATTATTGACTGACGGGGTATTATTGACTGACGGGGTATTATTGACTGACGGGGTATTATTGACTGACGGGGTATTATTGACTGACGGGGTATTATTGACTGACGGGTATTATTGACTGACGGGTATTATTGACTGACGGGTATTATTGACTGACGGGGTATTATTGACTGACGGGGTATTATTGACTGACGGGGTATTATTGACTGACGGGGTATTATTGACTGACGGGGTATTATTGACTGACGGGGTATTATTGACTGACGGGGTATTGACTGAGGTCAATGGGGATGTCACCGATCTACTCTGGATAACTGAGGGGTGAGGGAGATGGATGGGGGGGGGGGGGGGGGGGTTAGCAAGAGGATTGACAGGAGACAGGTACTGGAGAGGGGGGCTGGAGACGTGGGGGGGGGGGAGAGGGGGGGTTGGAGAGAGCCTGTGGACTACTCGCCCTTCTCTATCACAAGAAAAATAACCTGTCAAATAATATGGCTTGAGAGACAACTGGCTGAGATGAAACCCGATGACGGATTTCATTCAGAGAGGAGAAATTTAGAATGGAAGCCAGAGGAGCACAATACTGTCACATGGTGTCCTCAATGACGTCCTATATACAGCCCTTATATGCAGCCCTACACCCTTGATGTGTATGTCCTATATACAGCCCTACACCCTTGAAGTGTGTCAAGTAACAAACAAGAAGAAACACCAAAGATAACCCAGCTAGCACATTTGGTTCCTTGGAAGTTGTTTAAAGCTTCACGTTGGTTGTGTGAACAAAGCCATATGTTTCCTGACTGGTGAAACTGAACATTTCGTCATTTCTACAATTCTACATTTTTTGGAGGTTGCAGGGAGGTTCTGAGAAGGTTTTAATCTGGTTGAATGTTTTCCAGGGAGGTTCTGAGAAGGTTTTAATCTGGTTGAATGTTTTCCAGGGAGGTTCTGAGAAGGTTTTAATCTGGTTGAATGTTTTCCAGGGAGGTTCTGAGAAGGTTTTAATCTGGTTGAATGTTTTCCAGGGAGGTTCTGAGAAGGTTTTAATCTGGTTGAATGTTTTCCAGGGAGGTTCTGAGAAGGTTTTAATCTGGTTGAATGTTTTCCAGGGAGGTTCTGATAAGGTTTTAATCTGGTTGAATGTTTTCCAGGGAGGTTCTGAGAAGGTTTTAATCTGGTTGAATGTTTTCCAGGGAGGTTCTGAGAAGGTTTTAATCTGGTTGAATGTTTTCCAGGGAGGTTCTGAGAAGGTTTTAATCTGGTTGAATGTTTTCCAGGGAGGTTCTGAGAAGGTTTTAATCTGGTTGAATGTTTTCCAGGGAGGTTCTGAGAAGGTTTTAATCTGGTTGAATGTTTTCCAGGGAGGTTCTGAGAAGGTTTTAATCTGGTTGAATGTTTTCCAGGGAGGTTCTGAGAAGGTTTTAATCTGGTTGAATATTTTCCAGGGAGGTTCTGAGAAGGTTTTAATCTGGTTGAATGTTTTCCAGGGAGGTTCTGAGAAGGTTTTAATCTGGTTGAATATTTTTCCAGGGAGGTTCTGAGAAGGTTTTAATCTGGTTGAATATTTTTCCAGGGAGGTTCTGAGAAGGTTTTAATCTGGTTGAATGTTTTCCAGGGAGGTTCTGAGAAGGTTTTAATCTGGTTGAATGTTTTCCAGGGAGGTTCTGAGAAGGTTTTAATCTGGTTGAATGTTTTCCAGGGAGGTTCTGAGAAGGTTTTAATCTGGTTGAATATTTTTCCAGGGAGGTTCTGAGAAGGTTTTAATCTGGTTGAATGTTTTCCAGGGAGGTTCTGAGAAGGTTTTAATCTGGTTGAATGTTTTCCAGGGAGGTTCTGAGAAGGTTTTAATCCGGTTTAATGTTTTCCAGGGAGGTTCTGAGAAGGTTTTAATCTGGTTGAATGTTTTCCAGGGAGGTTCTGAGAAGGTTTTAATCTGGTTGAATGTTTTCCAGGGAGGTTCTGAGAAGGTTTTAATCTGGTTGAATGTTTTCCAGGGAGGTTCTGAGAAGGTTTTAATCTGGTTGAATGTTTTCCAGGGAGGTTCTGAGAAGGTTTTAATCCGGTTTAATGTTTTCCAGGGAGGTTCTGAGAAGGTTTTAATCTGGTTGAATGTTTTCCAGGGAGGTTTTTTATTCATTTATTCAATAAGACATTTAACAACACTGCTAGCTTATTTTGAGTCAACTGTTTTTAACTGCAACCACAGATAGGAAACATGGAACTTAATTTCCTTCGGCATTAATCATTCAAAAACATTTTTATTTTATTTAACCTTTATTTAACTAGGCAAGTCAGTTAAGAACAAATTCTTATTTACAATGACGGCCTACCGGGGAACAGTGGGTTAACTGCCTTGTTGAGTGGCAGAACTATAGATTTTTACCTTGTCAGCTCGGGGATTCAATCCAGCAACCTTTCGGTTACTGACCCAACGCTCTGACCACTCAAATTCTCACCTACGATATTCTGTTATCTATCTATTGAACTGCGCCTCGAGGCTGGAGCAAGCACGCCATGTTCTTTTACACATACAAAGCTGTTCATGTGAGTCTGTTCAATCAGAAGCCCATTTCAAAGGGAACAACCCACTCATTAAGATCAGGTGAGGCCAATTAGTGGGCGTGGCCAACACACCTGACGACGCTCAACCAGGAAGAGGATAGAGAGAGTTTTGTTGACACTGAGAATTGAATGTGTATGTGTTTTTAAATAACTTTTTTAGAACGTTGTCTGAACATTACTCAAGATTTCTTGTGTTTTTTTTTGTTTTAATGGGAAGTTTTCTTAACATTCTCTAAACTATTATACTAACTACATTCCCCAAAAATGTACTGAGCAAGTTCCAAACCCAAGTAGCTATCCTGCACCATTCCCAGAAAGTTATGGGAAGGTTGTATACAACAACAACAAAACATAGGACAACCACGCTCTCACCAACATATGGTTCTCAGAACGTTACGTGTTAGCTGGGAACACAGTGAGACAGCCCTGGTTGGTGGTTGGGGGGTGGGAGGGGGGGGGACACAGTGAGACAGCCCTGGTTGGTGGCGGGGGGGGAGGACACAGTGAGACAGCCCTGGTTGGTGGCGGGGGACACACACAGTGAGACAGCCCTAGTTGGTGGCGGGGGGGACGACACACAGTGAGACAGCCCTGGTGGATGGCGGGGGGGGGGGGGGGCACACACAGCGAGACAGCCCTGGTTGGTGGCAGGGGGGGGGGGGGGGGGGGGGGACACAGCGAGAGAGAGTGCATTCTGTGGACAACAAGCAACTGGTAACTAAAGGAAAATGCCATGACAGGGTCTTCAAACCTCCACAACTGTCAAGCGCCAAGCGTCTGTGACACCACTTTCAATTACCCATGATCCACCAGCAGAACAGAGGCATCTGTCTGCGCCTCTAACACAAAGAACCCCTCTTCGACAGTCTCTCGCTCACACCCTGGAGACTGACAGAGAGAAACGAACAGAGAAATAGAGAATAGGATAAGTTGAAACTCTGGCTCTGTCCCAAATGGGCCCCCTTCTATATAGTGCACTGCCTTCGACCAGAGCCCCTATGGTCTCCGTTCTAAAGTAGTGCACTATATAGGGTGCCATTTGGAATGCATGCTTTGAGTATTCACGCTGTAGGGCATAGAGGGCCCAATTCAGACTGAGGAGAAGTATACCTTTCATACACATTTTGATTTAAGCCCTTCTCAGTGTTTGGTATTAAGACATACCTTATGCAGGAGCTCAACAAGCTCTCTGACCAGGTGATTCATTACATCAGCTCTTTCCATGACAGACTGACCAGGTGATTCATTACATCAGCTCTTTCCTTAACATAGACTGACCAGGTGATTCCTTACATCAGCTCTTTCCTTGACATAGACTGACCAGGTGATTCATTACATCAGCTCTTTCCTTGACATAGACTGACCAGGTGATTCATTACATCAGCTCTTTCCTTGACATAGACTGACCAGGTGATTCATTACATCAGCTCTTTCCTTGACATAGACTGACCAGGTGATTCATTACATCAGCTCTTTCCTTGACATAGACTGACCAGGTGATTCATTACATCAGCTCTTTCCTTGACATAGACTGACCAGGTGATTCATTACATCAGCTCTTTCCTTGACATAGACTGACCAGGTGATTCATTACATCAGCTCTTTCCTTGACATAGACTGACCAGGTGATTCATTACATCAGCTCTTTCCTTGACATAGACTGACCAGGTGATTCATTACATCAGCTCTTTCCTTGACATAGACTGACCAGGTGATTCATTACATCAGCTCTTTCCTTGACATAGACTGACCAGGTGATTCATTACATCAGCTCTTTCCTTGACATAGACTGACCAGGTGATTCATTACATCAGCTCTTTCCTTGACATAGACTGACCAGGTGATTCATTACATCAGCTCTTTCCTTGACATAGACTGACCAGGTGATTCATTACATCAGCTCTTTCCTTGACATAGACTGACCAGGTGATTCATTACATCAGCTCTTTCCTTGACATAGACTGACCAGGTGATTCATTACATCAGCTCTTTCCTTGACATAGACTGACCAGGTGATTCATTACATCAGCTCTTTCCTTAACATAGACTGACCAGGTGATTCATTACATCAGCTCTTTCCTTGACATAGACTGACCAGGTGATTCCTTACATCAGCTCTTTCCATGACAGACTGACCAGGTGATTCATTACATCAGCTCTTTCCTTAACATAGACTGACCAGGTGATTCATTACATCAGCTCTTTCCTTAACATAGACTGACCAGGTGATTCATTACATCAGCTCTTTCCATGACAGACTGACCAGGTGATTCATTACATCAGCTCTTTCCTTAACATAGACTGACCAGGTGATTCATTACATCAGCTCTTTCCTTAACATAGATTGACCAGGTGATTCATTACATCAGCTCTTTCCATGACAGACTGACCAGGTGATTCATTACATCAGCTCTTTCCTTAACATAGACTGACCAGGTGATTCATTACATCAGCTCTTTCCTTGACATAGACTGACCAGGTGATTCATTACATCAGCTCTTTCCTTGACATAGACTGACCAGGTGATTCATTACATCAGCTCTTTCCTTGACATAGACTGACCAGGTGATTCATTATATCAGCTCTTTCCTTGACAGACTGACCAGCTGACATAGACCAGTCCTGAAACTGAGTAAAATATCAGATTTTTAAAAAATACTCAAAAATCAAATGTCTCCCTTTGACTGAAGGCAGCTGTCTGTACTGAGACATTCAGATGACGCTGCCTGGGGTCTGGGGTCCTTCAGGGCCGAGAGACACGCTGAGAGCAAACTGGCGGATATGAACATAGACAGGGCCGAGAGACACGCTGAGAGCAAACTGGCGGATATGAACATAGACAGGGCCGAGAGACACGCTGAGAGCAAACTGGCGGATATGAACATAGACAGGGCCGAGAGACACGCTGAGAGCAAACTGACGGATATGAACATAGACAGGGCCGAGAGACACGCTGAGAGCAAACTGACGGATATGAACATAGACAGGGCCGAGAGACACGCTGAGAGCAAACTGGCGGATATGAACATAGACAGGGCCGAGAGACACGCTGAGAGCAAACTGGCGGATATGAACATAGACAGGGCCGAGAGACACGCTGAGAGCAAACTGGCGGATATGAACATAGACAGGGCCGAGAGACACGCTGAGAGCAAACTGGCGGATATGAACATAGACAGGGCAGAGAGACACGCTGAGAGCAAACTGGCGGATATGAACATAGACAGGGCCGAGAGACACGCTGAGAGCAAACTGGCGGATATGAACATAGACAGGGCCGAGAGACACGCTGAGAGCAAACTGGCGGATATGAACATAGACAGGGCCGAGAGACACGCTGAGAGCAAACTGGCGGATATGAACATAGACAGGGCAGAGAGACACGCTGAGAGCAAACTGGCGGATATGAACATAGACAGGGCAGAGAGACACGCTGAGAGCAAACTGGCGGATATGAACATAGACAGGGCCGAGAGACACGCTGAGAGCAAACTGGCGGATATGAACATAGACAGGGCCGAGAGACACGCTGAGAGCAAACTGGCGGATATGAACATAGACAGGGCAGAGAGACACGCTGAGAGCAAACTGGCGGATATGAACATAGACAGGGCCGAGAGAGACGCTGAGAGCAAACTGGCGGATATGAACATAGACAGGGCCGAGAGACACGCTGAGAGCAAACTGGCGGATATGAACATAGACAGGGCCGAGAGACACGCTGAGAGCAAACTGGCGGATATGAACATAGACAGGGCCGAGAGACACGCTGAGAGCAAACTGGCGGATATGAACATAGACAGGGCCGAGAGACACGCTGAGAGCAAACTGGCGGATATGAACATAGACAGGGCCGAGAGACACGCTGAGAGCAAACTGGCGGATATGAACATAGACAGGGCCGAGAGACACGCTGAGAGCAAACTGGCGGATATGAACATAGACAGGGCCGAGAGACACGCTGAGAGCAAACTGGCGGATATGAACATAGACAGGGCCGAGAGACACGCTGAGAGCAAACTGGCGGATATGAACATAGACAGGGCCGAGAGACACGCTGAGAGCAAACTGGCGGATATGAACATAGACAGGGCCGAGAGACACGCTGAGAGCAAACTGGCGGATATGAACATAGACAGGGCCGAGAGACACGCTGAGAGCAAACTGGCGGATATGAACATAGACAGGGCCGAGAGACACGCTGAGAGCAAACTGGCGGATATGAACATAGACAGGGCCGAGAGACACGCTGAGAGCAAACTGGCGGATATGAACATAGACAGGGCCGAGAGACACGCTGAGAGCAAACTGGCGGATATGAACATAGACAGGGCCGAGAGACACGCTGAGAGCAAACTGGCGGATATGAACATAGACAGGGCCGAGAGACACGCTGAGAGCAAACTGGCGGATATGAACATAGACAGGGCCGAGAGACACGCTGAGAGCAAACTGGCGGATATGAACATAGACAGGGCCGAGAGACACGCTGAGAGCAAACTGGCGGATATGAACATAGACAGGGCAGAGAGACACGCTGAGAGCAAACTGGCGGATATGAACATAGACAGGGCCGAGAGACACGCTGAGAGCAAACTGGCGGATATGAACATAGACAGGGCCGAGAGACACGCTGAGAGCAAACTGGCGGATATGAACATAGACAGGGCCGAGAGACACGCTGAGAGCAAACTGGCGGATATGAACATAGACAGGGCCGAGAGACACGCTGAGAGCAAACTGGCGGATATGAACATAGACAGGGCCGAGAGACACGCTGAGAGCAAACTGGCGGATATGAACATAGACAGGGCAGAGAGACACGCTGAGAGCAAACTGGCGGATATGAACATAGACAGGGCAGAGAGACACGCTGAGAGCAAACTGGCGGATATGAACATAGACAGGGCCGAGAGACACGCTGAGAGCAAACTGGCGGATATGAACATAGACAGGGCCGAGAGACACGCTGAGAGCAAACTGGCGGATATGAACATAGACAGGGCCGAGAGACACGCTGAGAGCAAACTGGCGGATATGAACATAGACAGGGCCGAGAGACACGCTGAGAGCAAACTGGCGGATATGAACATAGACAGGGCCGAGAGACACGCTGAGAGCAAACTGGCGGATATGAACATAGACAGGGCAGAGAGACACGCTGAGAGCAAACTGGCGGATATGAACATAGACAGGGCCGAGAGACACGCTGAGAGCAAACTGGCGGATATGAACATAGACAGGGCCGAGAGACACGCTGAGAGCAAACTGGCGGATATGAACATAGACAGGGCCGAGAGACACGCTGAGAGCAAACTGGCGGATATGAACATAGACAGGGCCGAGAGACACGCTGAGAGCAAACTGGCGGATATGAACATAGACAGGGCAGAGAGACACGCTGAGAGCAAACTGGCGGATATGAACATAGACAGGGCCGAGAGACACGCTGAGAGCAAACTGGCGGATATGAACATAGACAGGGCCGAGAGACACGCTGAGAGCAAACTGGCGGATATGAACATAGACAGGGCCGAGAGACACGCTGAGAGCAAACTGGCGGATATGAACATAGACAGGGCCGAGAGAGACGCTGAGAGCAAACTGGCGGATATGAACATAGACAGGGCCGAGAGAGACGCTGAGAGCAAACTGGCGGATATGAACATAGACAGGGCCGAGAGACACGCTGAGAGCAAACTGGCGGATATGAACATAGACAGGGCCGAGAGACACGCTGAGAGCAAACTGGCGGATATGAACATAGACAGGGCAGAGAGACACGCTGAGAGCAAACTGGCGGATATGAACATAGACAGGGCAGAGAGACACGCTGAGAGCAAACTGACGGATATGAACATAGACAGGGCAGAGAGACACGCTGAGAGCAAACTGGCGGATATGAACATAGACAGGGCAGAGAGACACGCTGAGAGCAAACTGGCGGATATGAACATAGACAGGGCAGAGAGACACGCTGAGAGCAAACTGGCGGATATGAACATAGACAGGGCAGAGAGACACGCTGAGAGCAAACTGGCGGATATGAACATAGACAGGGCCGAGAGACACGCTGAGAGCAAACTGGCGGATATGAACATAGACAGGGCCGAGAGACACGCTGAGAGCAAACTGGCGGATATGAACATAGACAGGGCCGAGAGACACGCTGAGAGCAAACTGGCGGATATGAACATAGACAGGGCCGAGAGACACGCTGAGAGCAAACTGGCGGATATGAACATAGACAGGGCCGAGAGACACGCTGAGAGCAAACTGGCGGATATGAACATAGACAGGGCCGAGAGACACGCTGAGAGCAAACTGGCGGATATGAACATAGACAGGGCCGAGAGACACGCTGAGAGCAAACTGGCGGATATGAACATAGACAGGGCCGAGAGACACGCTGAGAGCAAACTGGCGGATATGAACATAGACAGGGCCGAGAGACACGCTGAGAGCAAACTGGCGGATATGAACATAGACAGGGCCGAGAGACACGCTGAGAGCAAACTGGCGGATATGAACATAGACAGGGCCGAGAGACACGCTGAGAGCAAACTGGCGGATATGAACATAGACAGGGCCGAGAGACACGCTGAGAGCAAACTGGCGGATATGAACATAGACAGGGCCGAGAGACACGCTGAGAGCAAACTGGCGGATATGAACATAGACAGGGCCGAGAGACACGCTGAGAGCAAACTGGCGGATATGAACATAGACAGGGCCGAGAGACACGCTGAGAGCAAACTGGCGGATATGAACATAGACAGGGCCGAGAGACACGCTGAGAGCAAACTGGCGGATATGAACATAGACAGGGCAGAGAGACACGCTGAGAGCAAACTGGCGGATATGAACATAGACAGGGCAGAGAGACACGCTGAGAGCAAACTGGCGGATATGAACATAGACAGGGCCGAGAGACACGCTGAGAGCAAACTGGCGGATATGAACATAGACAGGGCAGAGAGACACGCTGAGAGCAAACTGGCGGATATGAACATAGACAGGGCCGAGAGACACGCTGAGAGCAAACTGGCGGATATGAACATAGACAGGCGCCGTCCCAAATGGCACCCTATTCCCTGTTAATGGCACTACGTTTGACCAGAGTACTAGGGAATAGAGGACCATTCACTTCAGCATTAGGACATTCCACCTGTCTGTCTGTGTCTGCCTGTGTGTCTGCCTGTGTGTCTGCCTGTGTGTCTGCCTGTGTGTCTGCCTGTGTGTCTGCCTGTGTGTCTGCCTGTGTGTCTGCCTGCCTGTCTGCCTGCCTGTCTGCCTGCCTGTCTGCCTGCCTGTCTGCCTGCCTGTCTGCCTGCCTGTCTGCCTGTCTGCCTGCCTGTCTGCCTGTCTGCCTGCCTGTCTGTCTGCCTGCCTGCCTGCCTGTCTGCCTGTGTCTGCTTGTCTGCCTGCCAAGGACTCCTCCCAATTCCTCAGATAGGATTGTGTCAGCAGTAGCCTCCCTACAGCTGATCCAACCCTACTGCTGATCCAACCCTACTGCTGATCCAACCCTACTGCTGATCCAATCCTACTGCTGATCCAATCCTACAGCTGATCCAATCCTACAGCTGATCTAATCCTACAGCTGATCCAATCCTACAGCTGATCCAATCCTCTGCTGATCCAACCCTACAGCTGATCCAACCCTACTGCTGATCCAACCCAACAGCTGATCCAATCCTACTGCTGATTCAATCCTACAGCTGATCCAACCCTACTGCTGATCCAACCCTACTGCCGATCCAACCCTACAGCTGATCCAACCCTACTGCCGATCCAACCCTACAGCTGATCCAACCCTACAGCTGATCCAACCCTACTGCTGATCCAACCCTTTATTAAATTAGTTTTGACAGGTGAGTTTAAGGATAGACTCTCTTCCTGCTTAAACATTGTACCCATCCTGTCACCTCTCTGCCTGCCTCCCTCGTGTTTCTCCATTAATCCACCTTCAGTATCACCTTCAAGATGCCATGTGCAGCTGCTGTTAACGTCCCATCACCGTTGTGACGGACATTGCAACAGGGCGGGGTTTGGAATGCAATCGATTCGCTTCATGCTGATAACACTGGGATACAGAACATGGCATTTTAGAAAAACGCTGAAAATTATGTGACTAAAATATCATTTTGAAGAGTGAAACATGGTTTCTACTCCCCTCTGAAACGTAAAGTAATGATGTAAATATCTAAACATATATCCTGAGGCCGAGGAGAGTACATGATGTCAGTAATTATGTCATTAATTATGATGTCAGTAATTATGTCAATAATTATGTTGATAATAGTGGTGTCAGTCATTATGATGTCAGTGATTATGTTGATAATATTGATGTCAGTAATCATTATGTCAGTAATTATGATGTAGATAATATTGATGTCGGTAATTATGTCAGTAATTATGATGTAGATAATATTGATGTCAGTAATCATTATGTCAGTAATTATGATGTAGATAATATTGATGTCAGTAATCATTATGTCAGTAATTATGATGTAGATAATATTGATGTCGGTAATTATGTCAGTAATTATGTTGATAATATTGATGTCAGTAATCATTATGTCAGTAATTATGATGTAGATAATATTGATGTCGGTAATTATGTCAGTAATTATGTTGATAATATTGATGTCAGTAATCATTATGTCAGTAATTATGATGTAGATAATATTGATGTCGGTAATTATGTCAGTAATTATGTTGATAATATTGATGTCAGTAATCATTATGTCAGTAATTATGATGTAGATAATATTGATGTCAGTAATCATTATGTCAGTAATTATGATGTAGATAATATTGATGTCAGTAATCACTATGTCAGTAATTATGATGTAGATAATATTGATGTCAGTAATTATGTTGATAATATTGATGTCAGTAATCATTATGTCAGTAATTATGATGTAGATAATATTGATGTCAGTAATCATTATGTCAGTAATTATGATGTAGATAATATTGATGTCGGTAATTATGTCAGTAATTATGTTGATAATATTGATGTCAGTAATTATGATGTAGATAATATTGATGTCGGTAATTATGTCAGTAATTATGTTGATACTGTTGCTGTCTGTAATTATGTCCGTAATAATGATGTCCGTAATAATGATGTCGATAATATTGATGTCAGTAATAATGGTGGCAGTAATAATGATATCAGTAATCATTATGTCAGTAATTATGTTGATAATATTGATGTCAGTAATCACTATGTCAGTAATTATGATGTAGATAATATTGATGTCAGTAATCACTATGTCAGTAATTATGATGTAGATAATATTGATGTCAGTAATCACTATGTCAGTAATTATGTTGATAATATTGATGTCAGTAATCATTATGTCAGTAATTATGATGTAGATAATATTGATGTCAGTCATCACTATGTCAGTAATTATGATGTAGATAATATTGATGTCAGTAATCATTATGTCAGTAATTATGTTGATAATATTGATGTCAGTAATCACTATGTCAGTAATTATGATGTAGATAATATTGATGTCAGTCATCACTATGTCAGTAATTATGGTGTCAGTAATTACGTAGCTGTGTGATTACTGTGCCAAGGTGATGCAGCTAGATGAGTCTGTCAGAATGTGTCAGCAGTGTGACATCTCTCTGGGTCTAGTGAAAGTCGGCTCTGAAAGTCATTAGCGAAACAGCACTGTACGTTGTGTTCAGGAGAGAAACTCATTTTCCTCTCCACTAAAGGTTAGGTCACAGACCAGATACCGTTATAAAAATCACTTTAAGGAAGCTGCTCATTAATCAGGTAGGATACGTGCCTAATGGCATCCTATTCCCTATATAGTGCACTACTTTAGACCAGGGCCCTATAGAACCCTATTCCCTATATAGTGCACTACTTTAGACCAGAGCCCTATAGGGAACAGGGTGCTTTTTCAGACGCAGCCATAGAATGACGTGACCTTCTGAGGACCATGGGAAGAGTGAGGTCACGTCCTGTCACTTCTAAACCTCTAACTGTTAATAAGGCCAGCCAGTCCTGGTTTAAATTAATACAGGAAGTACCCCCCTGACATTCACTCAATTAGTGGATGATCTCTGGTCTCCAAAGAGCAGATCCCCACCCGTTATCTACGTTAACCAACCTCACAAATACCTTGACCCAGTTACCTCTATACTCCATTTTGTATCTGTCAAAAAACAGATAGAGACAATTTATTTTCAGTTGGGGGGGGGGGGGGGGGGTCATACATTGACAAATGACATGGAAAACCAATGTCTTTTCAGTGGGTGGGGGGGGGGTCATACATTGACAAATGACATGGAAAACCAATGTCTTTTCAGTGGGGGGGGGGGGGTCATACATTGACAAATGACATGGAAAACCAATGTCTTTTCAGTGGGTGGGGGGGGGGGGGTCATACATTGACAAATGACATGGAAAACCAATGTCTTTTCAGTGGGGGGGGGGGGGGTCATACATTGACAAATGACATGGAAAACCAATGTCTTTTCAGTGGGTGGGGGGGGGGGGGTCATACATTGACAAGTGACATGGAAACCAATGTATTTTCAGTGGGGGGGGGGGTCATACATTGACAAATGACATGGAAAACCAATGTCTTTTCAGTGGGGGGGGGTCATACATTGACAAATGACATGGAAAACCAATGTCTTTTCAGTGGGGGGGGGGGGTCATACATTGACAAATGACATGGAAAACCAATGTATTTTCTGTGGTGGGGTCATACATTAACAACTGACAGGGAAACCCCAGTCTGACAGTCTCGTGACACCCAGAAGCCTCTCAGGGTTGAGCCCCATCAGTTACCCTACAACCTCACGTTATCCTGAGGGGTTTGAAAGGGCTCTTCATTAAAACATCAATGTAACTGTTAGACCTCCCGTCTAATTCCCCCTTTTAGCCTTTTAAACTACCGTAGCTCCATTCTTGTGTATTTTAACTCTCATTACTATTTTACTATTATTTTTACTCTGCACCGTTGGTTAAGGGCTCGTAAAGCATTCCAAAGTCAAGTCTACACCTCATTACTATTTTACTATTATTCTTACTCTGCACCGTTGGTTAAGGGCTCGTAAAGCATTCCAAAGTCAAGTCTACACCTCATTACTATTTTACTATTATTCTTACTCTGCACCGTTGGTTAAGGGCTCGTAAAGCATTCCAAAGTCAAGTCTACACCGGTTGTATTCGGCGCGTTGGACAAGTAACATTTTATTTTTGGGGGGGTCCATTCCTGTCAAATCAGGAAGTACACGGACATTTAAAAATGCTTTTAAAATGAGGAAAATCTGGAATTGTTTTATGTTATAGGGATGTTGGAGCAGCCTTCAGTTCAGGCCAGTGATCAGCAGGATCAGGTGCTAAATAGTGACCAGTTCATTAACAGTGATCAGCAGGATCAGGTGCCAAATAGTGACCAGTTCATTAACAGTGATCAGCAGGAGACAGCAGGATCAGGTGCCAAATAGTGACCAGTTCATTAACAGTGATCAGCAGGATCAGGTGCCAAATAGTGACCAGTTCATTAACAGTGATCAGCAGGAGACAGCAGGATCAGGTGCTAAATAGTGACCAGTTTATTAACAGTGATCAGCAGGAGACAGCAGGATCAGGTGCTAAATAGTGACCAGTTAATTAACAGTGATCAGCAGGAGACAGCAGGATCAGGTGCCAAATAGTGACCAGTTAATTAACAGTGATCAGCAGGAGACAGCAGGATCAGGTGCCAAATAGTGACCAGTTAATTAACAGTGATCAGCAGGAGACAGCAGGATCAGGTGCCAAATAGTGACCAGTTCATTAACAGTGATCAGCAGGAGACAGCAGGATCAGGTGCCAAATAGTGACCAGTTCATTAACAGTGATCAGCAGGATCAGGTGCCAAATAGTGACCAGTTCATTAACAGTGAACTTGGGGTATACCAGGCTATAACAGCCTCCCCTCACATACCAAACCAACTATAGCAGGTTGGGGTATACCAGGCTATAACAGCCTCCCCTCACATACCAAACCAACTATAGCAGGTTGGGGTATACCAGGCTATAACAGCCTCTCCACACAGCTCAGATACCACAGATAGAACATCACTCCAGCTCACAGGTGAAACAGCTACCTGTATACCTCTGGCCCCTCCCTAAGGACCATACCATTAACCACAGGTTACTTTATACCTCTGGCCCCTCCCTAAGGACCATACCATTAACCACAGGTTACTTTATACCTCTGGCCCCTCCCTATGGACCATACCATTAACAACAGGTTACTTTATACCTCTGGCCCCTCCCTAAGGACCATACCATTAACAACAGGTTACTTTATACCTCTGGCCCCTCCCTACGGACCATACCATTAACCACAGGTTACTTTATACCTCTGGCCCCTCCCTAAGGACCATACCATTAACAACAGGTTACTTTATACCTCTGGCCCCTCCCTAAGGACCATACCATTAACAACAGGTTACTTTATACCTCTGGCCCCTCCCTAAGGACCATACCATTAACAACAGGTTACTTTATACCTCTGGCCCCTCCCTAAGGACCATACCATTAACCACAGGTTACTTTATACCTCTGGCCCCTCCCTAAGGACCATACCATTAACAACAGGTTACTTTATACCTCTGGCCCCTCCCTATGGACCATACCATTAACCACAGGTGACTTTATACCTCTGGCCCCTCCCTATGGACCATACCATTAACCACAGGTTACTTTATACCTCTGGCCCCTCCCTACGGACCATACCATTAACCACAGGTTACTTTATACCTCTGGCCCCTCCCTATGGACCATTCCATTAACCACAGGTTACTTTATACCTCTGGCCCCTCCCTATGGACCATACCATTAACCACAGGTTACTTTATACCTCTGGCCCCTCCCTACGGACCATACCATTAACCACAGGTTAGTTTATACCTCTGGCCCCTCCCTACGGACCATACCATTAACAACAGGTTACTTTATACCTCTGGCCCCTCCCTACGGACCATACCATTAACAACAGGTTACTTTATACCTCTGGCCCCTCCCCACAGACCATACAATTAACAACAGGTTACTTTATACCTCTGGCCCCTCCCTATGGACCATACCATTAACCACAGGTGACTTTATACCTCTGGCCCCTCCCTATGGACCATACCATTAACCACAGGGTACTTTATACCTCTGGCCCCTCCCTATGGACCATACCATTAACCACAGGTTACTTTGTACCTCTGGCCCCTCCCTATGGACCATACCATTAACCACAGGTTACTTTATACCTATGTCCCCTCCCTACGGACCATACCATTAACCATGTTACTCTACCCAAATATGGCATATTAAATCATGTGACATATCTTCATTATACCCCCATTTACATGTTAATTTAGACAGAATATCTTAAACATTCCTGGCTTTTCCTCAAAGCGGGGAATACTTTCCAAAAATGAACAGACATTTCACAATAATAGTTCTGCAGGCCAACAGGCGGCAAAACGTATTACTTAAGGAGCCCGCGCAGCCGCTCCCATGACGCACGGACACGACATGGAGCTCCGAGACACGCCAACTTCAGGACACATTACAACATGGAACAAAACAAACGTATTTCTCGTCAGTAGTGTTCATGTGCACCTGAACATCGCATCCATTGGGAGGATTGCAAAATGGTACATTCACTGCATTTAAATACGAAACTGAAATGTGTCACAATGCAACTTGACCAAACATTTCCTCGACACATAATTAGCCTTGAGGACAGTAAATACACAAGCCTACCAGACCAGCTAAATGCCTTTTGTGCTCGCTTCGAGGCAAGCAACACTGAAGCATGCATGAGAGCACCAGCTGTTCCGGATGACTGTGCGATCACGCTCTCCGTAGCCGGTGTGAGCAAGATCTTTAAACAGGTCAACATTCACAAGGCCGCGGGGCCAGATGGATTACCAGGACTTGTACTCAGAGCATGCGCAGACCAACTGGCAAGTGTCTTCACTGACATTTTCAACCTCTCCCTGTCTGAGTCTGTAATACCTACATGTTTCAAGCAGACCACCATAGTGCCTGCGCCCAAGAAAGCGAAGGTAACCTGCCTAAATGACTACTGACCCGTAGCACCCACGTTGGTAGCCATGAAGTGCTTTGAAAGACCGGTCATGGCTCACATCAACATCATCTCGGAAATCCTAGACCCACTCCAATTCGCATACCGCCCCAACAGATCCACAGAAAACACAATCTAAATCGGCACTCCACACTGCCCTTTCCCTCCTGGACAAAAGGAATACCTATGTGAGAATGCTGTTCATTGACTACAGCTCAGCGTTCAACACCATAGTGCCCTCAAAGCTCATCACTAAGCTAAGGACCCCGGGACTAAACACCTCCCTCTGCAACTGGATCCTGGACTTCCTGACGGGCCGTCCTCAGGTGGTGAGGGTAGGTAACAACACATCCGCCACACTGATCCTACACACAGGGTCCCCTCAGGGGTGACTAGATCTACTCAGGTAGATGGTGCTAAAACAACAAAGCTAATTGTAAATAACCCGAAACATTACGTTAGCTAGCTGTCCCCAGTTAGATAATGCTACGTGACATTACGTTAGCTAGCTGTCCCCAGTTAGATAATGCTACGTGACATTACGTTAGCTAGTTATCCCCAGTTAGATAATGCTTTGTGACATTACGTTAGCTAGTTATCCCCAGTTAGATAATGCTTTGTGACATTACGTTAGCTAGTTATCCCCAGTTAGATAATGCTTTGTGACATTACGTTAGCTAGTTATCCCCAGTTAGATAATGCTACGTGACATTACGTTAGCTAGCTGTCCCCAGTTAGATAATGCTACGTGACATTACGTTAGCTAGCTGTCCCCAGTTAGATAATGCTATGTGACATTACGTTAGCTAGCTGTCCCCAGTTAGATAATGCTATGTGACATTACGTTAGCTAGCTGTCCCCAGTTAGATAATGCTACGTGACATTACGTTAGCTAGCTGTCCCCAGTTAGATAATGCTACGTGACATTACGTTAGCTAGCTGTCCCCAGTTAGATAATGCTACGTGACATTACGTTAGCTAGCTGTCCCCAGTTAGATAATGCTACGTGACATTACGTTAGCTAGCTGTCCCCAGTTAGATAATGCTACGTGACATTACGTTAGCTAGCTGTCTCCAGTTAGATAATGCTACGTGACATTACGTTAGCTAGCTGTCCCCAGTTAGATAATGCTAAGTGACATTACGTTAGCATTATCTAACTGGGGACAGCTAGCTATGTGACATTACGTTAGCTAGCTGTCCCCAGTTAGATAATGTGTTTTCAGTTTATCGTATCTACGTGCTTGTTGCGTTCTCCCTGGTGTACTCGTTAGTAGCATCATAGTAGCATCAAGTAGCATCATCTAATCTGTTCAAGACAGCATGTGCAAATGTGGTCGTTCGGTTGTTGACGTGTAAAAAGTGAAATAGTATCGTGCAAAGATCGCTTTATATATATATATATTCTCAAAAGAAACTACAGGTAGTTTGAAAGCATCATATTTATGTTATGCTGCTATGTTGACAACTCAAACCACCGCCTTGGGTATTCAGCCAATCAGCAGCCGCCACTGCTTCTTTGTATCAAAACTGTATTCAGAGGTCGATGGGATTTATTTTTTATTTTACCTTTATTTAAGAGTTCAGTGGGTCTTCTTGATGCCAGATAGAAACATGGGCAAAGAGCATGTGAAACAAAGGGTGCCTCCTAAATAGCACCCTATTCCCTATATAGTGCACTACTTTAGACCAGGGCCCTATAGAACCCTATTCCCTATATATAGTGCACTACTTTAGACCAGGGCCCTATAGAACCCTATTCCCTATATATAGTGCACTACTTTAGACCAGAGCCCTATAGAACCCTATTCCCTATATAGTGCACTACTTTAGACCAGAGCCCTATAGAACCCTATTCCCTATATATAGTGCACTACTTTAGACCAGAGCCCTATAGAACCCTATTCCCTATGTAGTGCACTACTTTAGACCAGAGCCCTATAGAACCCTATTCCCTATATAGTGCACTACTTTAGACCAGGGCCCTATAGAACCCTATTCCCTATATATAGTGCACTACTTGTGTGTGCTATACAGAGTGCCATTTGGAACGCATCCCTAGAGAGCTAGCTCCTTAGCAGTAGCCGTCACATGAAAACATGTTGCATTGTGGAATCCTTGAAGACCAGCCTCAGTGTCTGACATGCTCAGTCAGTGAGTCCTCTTGATGCGTGACAGGAAGTCGTGACAGGAAGTCAGCGAGTCCATCAACCGACCAGTCAGTCAGTCAGTGAGTCCTCTTGATGCGTGACAGAAAGTCGTGACAGGAAGTCAGCGAGTCCATCAACCAACCAGTCAGTCAGTCAGTGAGTCCTCTTGATGCGTGACAGGAAGTCAGCGAGTCCATCAACCAACCAGTCAGTCAGTCAGTTCGTCCTCTTGATGCGTGACAGGAAGTCAGCGAGTCCATCAACCGACCAGTCAGTCAGTCAGTTCGTCCTCTTGATGCGTGACAGGAAGTCAGCGAGTCCATCAACCGACCAGTCAGTCAGTCAGTTCGTCCTCTTGATGCGTGACAGGAAGTCAGCGAGTCCATCAACCAACCAGTCAGTCAGTTCGTCCTCTTGATGTGTGACAGGAAGTCAGCGAGTCCATCAACCGACCAGTCAGTCAGTCAGTTCGTCCTCTTGATGCGTGACAGGAAGTCAGCGAGTCCATCAACCAACCAGTCAGTCAGTCAGTGAGTCCTCTTGATGCGTGACAGGAAGTCAGCGAGTCCATCAACCAACCAGTTTGTCCTCTTGATGCGCGACAGGAAGTCAACGAGTCCATCAACCAACCAGTCAGTCAGTCAGTGAGTCCTCTTGATGCGTGACAGGAAGTCAGCGAGTCCATCAACCAACCAGTCAGTCAGTCAGTTCATCCTCTTGATGCGTGACAGGAAGTCAGCGAGTCCATCAACCAACCAACCAGTCAGTCAGTCAGTCAGTTCGTCCTCTTGATGCGTGACAGGAAGTCAGCGAGTCCATCAACCAACCAGTCAGTCAGTCAGTTCGTCCTCTTGATGCGTGACAGGAAGTCAGCGAGTCCATCAACCAACCAGTCAGTCAGTCAGTTCGTCCTCTTGATGTGTGACAGGAAGTCAGCGAGTCCATCAACCGACCAGTCAGTCAGTCAGTTCGTCCTCTTGATGTGTGACAGGAAGTCAGCGAGTCCATCAACCGACCAGTCAGTCAGTCAGTTCGTCCTCTTGATGCGTGACAGGAAGTCAGCGAGTCCATCAACCAACCAGTCAGTCAGTCAGTCAGTTCGTCCTCTTGATGCGTGACAGGAAGTCAGCGAGTCCATCAACCGACCAGTCAGTCAGTCAGTTCGTCCTCTTGATGTGTGACAGGAAGTCAGCGAGTCCATCAACCAACCAGTCAGTCAGTCAGTCAGTCAGTTCGTCCTCTTGATGTGTGACAGGAAGTCAGCGAGTCCATCAACCGACCAGTCAGTCAGTCAGTTCGTCCTCTTGATGTGTGACAGGAAGTCAGCGAGTCCATCAACCAACCAGTCAGTCAGTCAGTTCGTCCTCTTGATGTGTGACAGGAAGTCAGCGAGTCCATCAACCAACCAGTCAGTCAGTGAGTCCTCCTGATGCGTGTCAGCGAGTCCATCAACCAACCAGCCAGTCAGTGAGTCCTCCTGATGCGTGACAGGAAGTCAGCGAGTCCAGCAAACCGGTCAGTGAATCCTCTTGATGCGCGACAGGAACATGGGTCCCCAAGTCTGACCCTGCTGTGGAACCACAAGGAGGCCTAACGAGGGGGTGTGGCCTAATGGGGTGAAGGTGAAGTGTTCCTGGAGTGGGAGGGCTAGCTCCTCCTCCAAGTCTTGAAGCTCCACCCCTGGAGAGGTGTTTAGGACCGCCTCCACCACTTCCTGGTTCTCAGAGCGGGACAGCGTGCAGGTGGAGTAGACGACCACGCCCCCCGGACGCACTGCAGCCAGCGCAGACCTGGGGAACAGACAGGATGTGATGAGACAGGATGTGATGACGCACTGCAGCCAGCGCAGACCTGGGGAACAGACAGGATGTGATGAGACAGGATGTGATGACGCACTGCAGCCAGCGCAGACCTGGGGAACAGACAGGATGTGATGAGACAGGATGTGATGACGCACTGCAGCCAGCGCAGACCTGGGGAACAGACAGGATGTGATGAGACAGGATGTGATGACGCACTGCAGCCAGCGCAGACCTGGGGAACAGACAGGATGTGATGAGACAGGATGTGATGAGACAGATCAGTAGCAGCTGGAGGAGAGGGCTGTGGTCTGATTTTTCAGGTTAAAGGTCAACATAGGCCTGGCCCAGGACTTTTTTTACACCCCGGGCCTCAGAAGTAGGAACACAAAACTCTGGTGTAAAACCCCACAGTGGAAAAGGGACAATGTGGGCCAGGTATGTCTGTACGTGGGCCAGGTATGTCTGTACGTGGGCCAGGTATGTCTGTACGTGGGCCAGGTATGTCTGTACGTGGGCCAGGTATGTCTGTACGTAGGCCAGGTATGTCTGTACGTAGGCCAGGTATGTCTGTACGTAGGCCAGGTATGTCTGTACGTAGGCCAGGTATGTCTGTACTGTACGTAGGCCAGGTATGTCTGTACTGTACGTAGGCCAGGTATGGCTGTACGTGGGCCAGGTATGTCTGTACGTAGGCCAGGTATATCTGTACGTAGGCCAGGTATGTCTGTACGTAGGCCAGGTATGTCTGTACGTAGGCCAGGTATGTCTGTACGTAGGCCAGGTATGTCTGTACGTAGGCCAGGTATGTCTGTACGTAGGCCAGGTATGTCTGTACGTAGGCCAGGTATGTCTGTACGTAGGCCAGGTATGTCTATACGTAGGCCAGGTATGTCTATACGTAGGCCAGGTATGCCTGTATGTAGGCTAGCTATGTCTATACGTGGGCCAGGTATGTCTGTATGTGGGCCAGGTATGTCTGTATGTGGGCCAGGTATGTCTGTACGTGGGCCAGCTATGTCTGTACGTGGGCCAGCTATGTCTGTACGTGGGCCAGCTATGTCTGTACGTGGGCCAGCTATGTCTGTACGTGGGCCAGCTATGTCTGTACGTGGGCCAGGTATGTCTGTACGTGGGCCAGGTATGTCTGTACGTGGGCCAGGTATGTCTGTATGTGGGCCAGCTATGTCTATATGTGGGCCAGCTATGTCTGTCCGTAGGCCAGGTATGTCTGTCCGTAGGCCAGGTATGTCTCTACGTAGGCCAGGTATGTCTCTACGTAGGCCAGGTATGTCTCTACGTAGGCCAGGTATGTCTCTACGTAGGCCAGGTATGTCTCTACGTAGGCCAGGTATGTCTCTACGTGGGCCAGGTATGTCTGTACGTGGGCCAGGTATGTCTGTACGTGGGCCAGGTATGTCTGTACGTGGGCCAGGTATGTCTGTACGTGGGCCAGGTATGTCTGTACGTGGGCCAGGTATGTCTGTACGTGGGCCAGGTATGTCTGTACGTGGGCCAGGTATGTCTGTACGTGGGCCAGGTATGTCTGTACGTGGGCCAGGTATGTCTGTACGTGGGCCAGGTATGTCTGTACGTGGGCCAGGTATGTCTGTACGTGGGCCAGGTATGGCTGTACGTAGGCCAGGTATGGCTGTACGTGGGCCAGGTATGGCTGTACGTAGGCCAGGTATGGCTGTACGTAGGCCAGGTATGTCTGTACGTAGGCCAGGTATGTCTGTACGTGGGCCAGGTATGTCTGTACGTAGGCCAGGTATGTCTATACGTGGGCCAGGTATGTCTGTACGTGGGCCAGGTATGTCTGTACGTGGGCCAGGTATGTCTGTACGTGGGCCAGGTATGTCTGTACGTGGGCCAGGTATGTCTGTACGTGGGCCAGGTATGTCTGTACGTAGGCCAGGTATGTCTATACGTGGGCCAGGTATGTCTGTACGTGGGCCAGGTATGTCTGTACGTGGGCCAGGTATGTCTGTACGTGGGCCAGGTATGTCTGTACGTGGGCCAGGTATGTCTGTATATTGCCAAGCTGATTTCGTAATGGAATATTAAAGCATGAATTGATACCTGAGCAGTTGTGTCTGTAGTGTGGGCAACCTGGCCCTCTCCCTCAACCTCACAGCTCCTCGCTGCTCCCCTCCTGGTCCAGAGAACAGCCAGCTACGATCATTAGAACATGGAGCATCCAGCAGCACCTAGGAGGGAGGGGGAGAGAGAAGAGGGAGGGAGAGGGAGAGAGAAGAGGGAGGGAGAGGAGGGGGGGAGAGGGAGAGGAGGGGGGGAGAGAGAAGAGGGAGGGAGAGAGAGAAGAGGGAGGGAGGGGGAGAGAGAAGAGGGAGGGAGGCATAAGGCAGGGGGCAGAGAGACAGAGATAAATGGTGAGAGCACTATTCAAATGACTAGTGTCTAATTCAATGAGGAACACTAATGACATAACACAGGAAAGATCCCCAGTCTCATGGTCTCTAGTCCCTAACTCCTTTTCTGTTTCAAAGAGAGGAGAGAACAGAGAGGAGAGAACAGAGAGGAGAGGAGAGAAGAGAGAGGAGAGGAGAGGAGAGAGAGAAGAGAGAGGAGAGAGGAGAGAGGAGAGAAGAGAGCAGAGAGGAGAGAGGAGAGCAGAGAGGAGAGGAGAGGAGAGGAGAGGAGAGGAGAGGAGAGGAGAGGAGAGGAGAGGAGAGGAGAGGAGAGGAGAGGAGAGGAGAGGAGAGGAGAGCAGAGGAGAGCAGAGAGGAGAGGAGAGGAGAGCAGAGAGGAGAGCAGAGAGGAGAGAACAGAACTTAGAGGAGAGAACAGAACTTAGAGGAGAGAACAGAACAGAGAGGAGAGAACAGAACAGAGAGGAGAGAACAGAACAGAGAGGAGAATGGACTGAACAGAACAGAGAGGAGAATGGATTGAACAGAACAGAGAGGAGAATGGATTGAACAGAACAGAGAGGAGAATGGATTGAACAGAACAGAGAGGAGAATGGATTGAACAGAACAGAGAGGAGAGAACAGAACAGAGAGGAGAGAACAGAGAGAGGAGAGAACAGAGAGGAGAGAACAGAGAGGAGAGAACAGAACAGAGAGGAGAATGGATTGAACAGAACAGAGAGGAGAATGGATTGAACAGAACAGAGAGGAGAGAACAGAGAGGAGAGAACAGAACAGAGATGAGAGAACAGAGAGGAGAGAACAGAGAGGAGAGAACAGAGAGGAGAGAACAGAGAGGAGAGCAGAGAGAGGATGACTAATGTAGAGTCTCTGTGTGATGCTAAGTGGCGTGTGATGCTAGCTGCTGAGGGGGGATGAGATAGGATGGGTTTCTCTCCTGTGGGTAGAGGGCTCCTCTCCAGTCTGTGAGACGCCGCTAATGAGTGTCACAGAGGAGAACAACAGCTAATCCTACAGCCCTCTGTGGGAGAGGAGATTAGACAGAGGCAGGGGGGAGAGAGGAAGAGAAGCAGGGGGGAGAGAGGAAGAGAAGCAGGGGGGAGAGAGGAAGAGAGGCAGGGGGGAGAGAGGAAGAGACAGGTAACAGGCAGGTAGAGGCGGCAGGTAACCTAGTGGTTAGACTGTAGAGGCGGCAGGTAACCTAGTGGTTAGAGTGTAGAGGAGGCAGGTAACCTAGTGGTTAGAGTGTAGAGGAGGCAGGTAACCTAGTGGTTAGAATGTAGCGGCGGCAGGTAACCTAGTGGTTAGACTGTAGAGGCGGCAGGTAACCTAGTGGTTAGACTGTAGAGGCGGCAGGTAACCTAGTGGTTAGAGTGTAGAGGAGGCAGGTAACCTAGTGGTTTGAGTGTAGAGGAGGCAGGTAGCCTAGTGGTTAGAGTGTAGAGGAGGCAGGTAGCCTAGTGGTTAGAGTGTAGAGGGGGCAGGTAGCCTAGTGGTTAGAGTGTAGAGGTGGCAGGTAGCCTAGTGGTTAGAGTGTAGAGGTGGCAGGTAGCCTAGTGGTTAGAGTGTAGAGGCGGCAGGTAGCCTAGTGGTTAGAGTGTAGAGGTGGCAGGTAGCCTAGTGGTTAGAGTGTAGAGGTGGCAGGTAGCCTAGTGGTTAGAGTGTAGAGGTGGCAGGTAGCCTAGTGGTTAGAGGGGCGGCAGGTAGCCTAGTGGTTAGAGTGTAGAGGCGGCAGGTAGCCTATAGGTTAGAGTGTAGAGGCGGCAGGTAGCCTAGTGGTTAGAGTGTAGAGGCGGCAGGTAGCCTAGTGGTTAGAGTGTAGAGGCGGCAGGTAGCCTAGTGGTTAGAGTGTAGAGGTGGCAGGGAGCCTAGTGGTTAGAGTGTAGAGGTGGCAGGGAGCCTAGTGGTTAGAGTGTAGAGGTGGCAGGTAGCCTAGTGGTTAGAGTGTAGAGGTGGCAGGTAGCCTAGTGGTTAGAGTGTAGAGGTGGCAGGTAGCCTAGTGGTTAGAGTGTAGAGGTGGCAGGTAGCCTAGTGGTTAGAGTGTAGAGGTGGCAGGTAGCCTAGTGGTTAGAGTGTAGAGGTGGCAGGTAGCCTAGTGGTTAGAGTGTAGAGGAGGCAGGTAACCTAGTGGTTAGAGTGTAGAGGCGGGAGGTAGCCTAGTGGTTAGAGTGTAGAGGCGGCAGGTAGCCTAGTGGTTAGAGTGTAGAGGCGGCAGGTAGCCTAGTGGTTAGAGTGTAGAGGCGGCAGGTAGCCTAGTGGTTAGAGTGTAGAGGCGGCAGGTAGCCTAGTGGTTAGAGTGTAGAGGTGGCAGGTAGCCTAGTGGTTAGAGTTTAGAGGTGGCAGGTAGCCTAGTGGTTAGAGTGTAGAGGTGGCAGGTAGCCTAGTGGTTAGAGTGTAGAGGCGGCAGGTAGCCTAGTGGTTAGAGTGTAGAGGCGGCAGGTAGCCTAGTGGTTAGAGTGTAGAGGCGGCAGGTAGCCTAGAGGTTAGAGTGTAGAGGAGGCAGGTAGCCTAGTGGTTAGAGTGTAGAGGAGGCAGGTAGCCTAGTGGTTAGAGTGTAGAGGAGGCAGGTAGCCTAGTGGTTAGAGTGTAGAGGAGGCAGGTAGCCTAGAGGTTAGAGTGTAGAGACGGCAGGTAGCCTAGTGGTTAGAGTGTAGAGGAGGCAGGTAGCCTAGTGGTTAGAGCGTTGGACTAGTAACTGAAAGGTCGCAAGATCGAATCCCCGAGCTGACAAGGTAAAAATCTGTCGTGCTGCCCCTGAACAAGACAGTTAACCCACTGTTCCCCGGTAGGCTGTCATTTGTTCTTAACTGACTTGCATAGTTAAATAAAGATTATTATTTAATTTTTTTACAGTCTGTGAACCATCTTCTATGCCATCGAAAGAAACTCGACCTACCAATTACAATCTGGCAAATGATTTGCCCTCTATGGCTGTGAAGTCTGTAGTCCACTCACTAACAACAACAACAACAACAAAATCACAAAATGGGACAAAAACCCCAATCAATTGAGACTGCATGCAGAATTCTGCAACAACAAAATAAAAATACTTTGTGTACAAGACAAAACCCCAAACAATACATAAATACAGAATGAGGACTAAAGCCGTCCGCAGAGACAAACACGGTACCAGGAGTTCATGTGACTCTGGGGAAGTAGATAAAAGACCTTCCTGTCGACATCCTGGAGTATCCCCTTTAACCTCTATTTAACCAGACAAATCCGTTAAGAACAAATTCTTATTTACAATGACAGCCTACCCCCCCCCGGCCCAAACCCGGACGACGCTGGACCAATTGTGCGCCGCCCTATGAGACTCCAGATCACGGCCCGGTTGTGATACAGCCCGGGATCAAACCAGGGTCTGTAGTGACACCTCTACCACGGAGATGCAGTGCCTTAGACTGCCTTGAATGGAGTGAGTTTTCACTTGTTATTTTGCAAATAAAGAAAATGGTACCCTTATGTGTGAGTACAATACTGTATTCATACTGAGGATATTACTGTATTCATACTGAGGATATTACTGTATTCTGGGATATTACTGTATTCATACTGAGGATATTACTGTATTCATACTGAGGATATTACTGTATTCATACTGAGGATATTACTGTATTCATACTGAGGATATTACTGTATTCATACTGAGGATATTACTGTATTCATACTGAGGATATTACTGTATTCATACTGAGGATATTACTGTATTCATACTGAGGATATTACTGTATTCATACTGAGGATATTACTGTATTCTGGGATATCGTTTTTCAACAGGAAACGTTCAAAATAGCTGCAGTGCGTCGTTCAACTGATCTGGGCTGTTATGTTATTTACAAGCATTTCGCTACACCCTCAATGACATCTGCTAAACACGCGTATGTGACCAAATCAAATGGGATTTTGATTTGATCGCCATTCAGAAGAACAAGAGCTCCCCCTGCTGGAACTGCAAGTTGGAGACGCTCACATCAGAGAAATTCAAAACTGTGGCTCTTCCTCAATCCACGACTCGTTGCAGCCTGTCTCCTAGCCCCTTGGAGAAACCAGTCTGAAGGGAGGGAGCTTCTCCTCCAATACGGCTGAGAAGGAAGCAGGTAAGGAGATAGGATGCACCACAAAGTGAGATGGAGCCCGTGTGTCTTGAATGCAGGATGACAAAAAAAAAAGTCGTCCATTTTCTTCTCTCACCTTGTCATACATTCCGGCTTCACTCTGCCCAAAGATCCGTCCATCCTGATTGGACACGGTGACAGTCCTGCTCAGCGATTGGGGGATGAAGGATTCCAGGGTTTTGGCCAGCCAATCACGTCGGTGTGGGTCCATTTCATTACAACACAACAGAGCTGGAACACAACGGCAGATAAGACTGACTATCAATAGCCCACATAATGGTGTTAACCAGCCAAGAGGGGGGGACATGGAACAGCCGATTAATGAGTTTTACAGGACCTGGGTTAGCAGTCCTACCCCTACACCCTTAGCCCCTATACCCTAACGACTTAGCCCCTACACCCTTAGCCCCTATACCCTACACCCTTAGCCCCTACACCCTTAGCCCCTAGTCTGTAGTATAGCCAAGGCCTTCCCTCCAGGAGCAGAGCAGAGATCCAGGACCCTGTCCCCCTCCTCCACCCCCTACACCCTAACCCCTAACAGTGTACTGCTCACGTCCTGACCTAGGTCAGCAGTCTGTAGTATAGCCAAGGCCTTCCCTCCAGGAGCAGAGCAGAGATCCAGGACCCTGTCCCCCTCCTCCACCCCCTACACCCTAACCCCTAACAGTGTACTGCTCACGTCCTGACCTGGGTCAGCAGTCTGTAGTATAGCCAAGGCCTTCCCTCCAGGAGCAGAGCAGAGATCCAGGACCCTGTCCCCCTCCTCCACCCCCTACACCCTAACCCCTAACAGTGTACTGCTCACGTCCTGACCTGGGTCAGCAGTCTGTAGTATAGCCAAGGCCTTCCCTCCAGGAGCAGAGCAGAGATCCAGGACCCTGTCCCCCTCCTCCACCCCCTACACCCTAACCCCTAACAGTGTACTGCTCACGTCCTGACCTGGGTCAGCAGTCTGTAGTATAGCCAAGGCCTTCCCTCCAGGAGCAGAGCAGAGATCCAGGACCCTGTCCCCCTCCTCCACCCCCAGGGCTAAGACAGGCAGCAGGGAGGCAGCGTTCAGCAGGTAGCAGGGTTTCAACTGGCCCCGGCGGTGAGGAGGACCGGGGTAACGCACTGGGGAGGGGTGGATGAAACACTGCAGGGAGGGAGGGAGAGGAGGACCGGGGTGAGGGATGGAGCTAGGC
>NW_024058068.1:0-12500 GCF_016432855.1 Salvelinus namaycush
GAACCCAATAATATATCAGATAGAACCCAATAATATATCAGATAGAACCCAATAATCTATCAGATAGAACCCAATAACATATCAGATAGAACCCAATAATAATCAGATAGAACCCAATAATATATCAGATAGAACCCAATAATATATATGTTTGAACCAAATAATTTATACAGTTACAACCCAATAATATATCAATTAGAACCCAATAATATATCAGATAGAACCCAATAATATATCAGATAGAACCCAATAATATATCAGATAGAACCCAATAATATATCAGATAGAACCCAATAATATATCAGATAGAACCCAATAATATATATGTTAGAACCCAATAATATATCAGATAGAACCCAATAATATATCAGATAGAACCCAATAATATATCAGATAGAACCCAATAATATATCAAATAGAACCCAATAATATATCAGATAGAACCCAATAATATATCAGATAGAACCCAATAATATATATGTTAGAACCCAATAATATATCAATTAGAACCCAATAATATATATGTTAGAACCCAATAATATATCAGATAGAACCCAATAATATATCAGATAGAACCCAATAATATATCTGTTAGAACAAAATAATATATCTGTTAGAACCCAATAATATATCTGTTAGAACCCAATAATATATCAGTTAGAACCCAATAATATATCAGCTATAACCCAATAATCTATCAGTTAGAACCCAATAATATATCAGATAGAACCCAATAATCTATCAGTTAGAACCCAATAATATATATGTTAGAACCCAATAATATATCAATTAGAACCCAATAATATATATGTTAGAACCAAATAATATATCAGATAGAACCCAATAATATATCAGATAGAACCCAATAATATATCAGTTAGAACCCAATAATCTATCAGTTAGAACCCAATAATATATCAGTTAGAACCCAATAATCTATCAGTTAGAACCCAATAATCTATCAGTTAGAACCCAATAATATATCAGATAGAACCCAATAATCTATCAGTTAGAACCCAATAATCTATCAGTTAGAACCCAATAATCTATCAGTTAGAACCCAATAATATATCAGATAGAAACCAATAATCTATCAGCTAGAACCCAATAATATATCAGCTAGAACCCAATAATCTATCAGTTAGAACCCAATAATCTATCAATTAGAACCCAATAATCTATCAGATAGAATCCAATAATCTATCAGATAGAATCCAATAATCTATCAGTTAGAACCCAATAATCTATCAGTTAGAACCCAATAATATATCAGTTAGAACCCAATAATCTATCAGTTAGAACCCAATAATCTATCAGTTAGAACCCAATAATATATCAGATAGAACCCAATAATCTATCAGTTAGAACCCAATAATCTATCAGTTAGAACCCAATAATCTATCAGTTAGAACCCAATAATATATCAGATAGAAACCAATAATCTATCAGCTAGAACCCAATAATATATATGTTAGAACCCAATAATATATCAGCTAGAACCCAATAATCTATCAATTAGAACCCAATAATCTATCAGATAGAATCCAATAATCTATCAGTTAGAGCCAAATAATATAAAAATTAAAATCCAATAATCTATCAATTAGAACCCAATAATCTATCAGATAGAATCCAATAATCTATCAGATAGAACCCAATAATATATCAGATAGAACCCAATAATATATCAATTAGAACCCAATAATCTATCAATTAGAACCCAATAATCTATCAGATAGAATCCAATAATCTATCAAATAGAATCCAATAATCTATCAGATAGAATCCAATAATCTATCAGATAGAACCCAATAATCCATCAGATAGAACCCAATAATCTATCAGATAGAACCCAATAATATATCAGATAGAACCCAATAATATATATGTTTGAACCAAATAATTTATACAGTTACAACCCAATAATATATCAATTAGAACCCAATGATCTATCAGATAGAACCCAATAATATATCAGATAGAACCTAATAATATATCAGATAGAACCCAATAATATATCAGATAGAACCCAATAATATATCAGATAGAACCCAATAATATATCAGATAGAACCCAATAATATATCAGATAGAACCCAATAATATATCAGTTAGAACCCAATAATATATCAGATAGAACCCAATAATCTATCAAATAGAACCCAATAATCTATCAAATACAACCCAATAATATATCAGATAGAACCCAATAATATATCTGTTAGAACCCAATAATATATCAGATAGAACCCAATAATATATCAGATAGAACCCAATAATATATCAGATAGAACCCAATAATATATCAGATAGAACCCAATAATCTATCGGTTAGAACAAAATAATATATCTGTTAGAACCCAATAATATATCTGTTAGAACCCAATAATATATCAGTTAGAACCCAATAATATATCAGCTATAACCCAATAATCTATCAGTTAGAACCCAATAATATATCAGATAGAACCCAATAATCTATCAGTTAGAACCCAATAATATATATGTTAGAACCCAATAATATATCAGTTAAAACCCAATAATCTATCAGATAGAATCCAATAATCTATCAGATAGAATCCAATAATCTATCAGATAGAATCCAATAATCTATCAGTTAGAACCCAATAATCTATCAGTTAGAACCCAATAATATATCAGTTAGAACCCAATAATCTATCAGTTAGAACCCAATAATATATCAGATAGAACCCAATAATCTATCAGTTAGAACCCAATAATCTATCAGTTAGAACCCAATAATCTATCAGTTAGAACCCAATAATATATCAGATAGAAACCAATAATCTATCAGCTAGAACCCAATAATATATCAGCTAGAACCCAATAATCTATCAGTTAGAACCCAATAATCTATCAATTAGAACCCAATAATCTATCAATTAGAACCCAATAATCTATCAAATAGAATCCAATAATCTATCAGTTAGAGCCAAATAATATAAAAATTAAAATCCAATAATCTATCAATTAGAACCCAATAATCTATCAGATAGAATCCAATAATCTATCAGATAGAACCCAATAATATATCAGATAGAACCCAATATTATATCAATTAGAACCCATAATCTATCAATTAGAACCCAATAATATATCAGTTAGAACCCAATAATCTATCAATTAGAACCCAATAATCTATCAATTAGAACCCAATAATCTATCAGATAGAATCCAATAATCTATCAGTTAGAGCCAAATAATATAAAAATTAAAATCCAATAATCTATCAAATAGAATCCAATAATCTATCAGATAGAATCCAATAATATATCAGATAGAACCCAATAATATATCAGATAGAACCCAATAATCTATCAGATAGAACCCAATAATCTATCAGATAGAATCCAATAATCTATCAATTAGAACCCAATAATCTATCAATTAGAACCCAATAATATAAAAATTAAAATCCAATAATCTATCAATTAGAACCCAATAATCTATCAGATAGAACCCAATAATATATCAGATAGAACCCAATAATATATCAGATAGAACCCAATAATCTATCAGATAGAACCCAATAATATATCAGATAGAACCCAATAATATATCAGATAGAACCCAATAATATATCAGATAGAACCCAATAATATATATGTTTGAACCAAATAATTTATACAGTTACAACCCAATAATATATCAATTAGAACCCAATGATCTATCAGATAGAACCCAATAATATATCAGATAGAACCTAATAATATATCAGATAGAACCCAAAAATATAAAAATTAAAATCCAATAATATATCAATTAGAACACAATAATCTATTAGTTAGAACACAATAACATAAATTAGAACCCATTAATCTATCAGATAGAACCCAATAATATATCAATTAGAACCCAACAATATATCAGATAGAACCCAATTATATATCAGATAGAACCCAATATTATATCAGATAGAACCCAATAATATATCAGATAGAACCTAATAATATATCAGATAGAACCCAAAAATATAAAAATTAAAATCCAATAATATATCAATTAGAACACAATAATCTATTAGTTAGAACACAATAACATAAATTAGAACCCATTAATCTATCAGATAGAACCCAATAATATATCAATTAGAACCCAACAATATATCAGATAGAACCCAATTATATATCAGATAGAACCCAATATTATATCAGATAGAACCCAATAATATATCAGTTAGAACCCAATAATATATCTGTTAGAACCCAATAATATATCTGTTAGAACCCAATAATATATCAGTTAGAACCCAATAATATATCAGATAGAACCCAATAATCTATCAGTTAGAACCCAATAATATATCAGTTAGAACCCAACAATATATCAGATAGAACCCAATTATATATCAGATAGAACCCAATATTATATCAGATAGAACCCAATAATATATCAGATAGAACCCAGAAATATAAAAATTAAAATCCAATAATATATCAATTAGAACACAATAATCTATCAGATAGAACCCAATAATATATCAGATAGAACCCAATAATATATTAGATAGAACCCAATAATCTATCAGTTAGAACCCAATAATCGATCAGATAGAATCCAATAATATATCAGATAGAACCCAATAATATATCAGATAGAACCCAATAATCTATCAGTTAGAACCCAATAATATAAAAATTAAAATCCAATAATCTATCAATTAGAACCCAATAATCTATCAGATAGAACCCAATAATATAAAAATTAAATTCCAATAATATATCAATTAGAATACAATAATCTATTAGTTAGAACACAATAACATAAATTAGAACCCAATAATCTATTAGATAGAACCCAATAATATATCAATTAGAACCCAATAATATATCAATTAGAATACAATAATCTATCAGATAGAACCCAATAATATATCAGATAGAACCCAATAATATAAAAAATTTCATCCAATAATATATCAATTAGAACACAATCATCTATTAGTTAGAACACAATAACATAAATTAGAACCCAATAATCTATCAGATAGAACCCAATAATATATCAGATAGAACCCAATAATCTATCAGATAGAACCCAATATTATGTCAGATAGAACCCAATAATATATAAATTAAAATCCAATAATATATAAATGAGAACACAATATTCTATTAGTTAGAACCCAATAACATAAATTAGATCCCAAAAATCTATCAAATAGAACCCAATAATATATCAAATAGAACCCAATAATATATCAGTTAGAACCCAATAATATATCTAACCAGATAGAACAGTTATTAATCAAACATGCACACACTATGGGTAATATGGAACACTATGGGTAATATGGAACACTATGGGTAATATTGAACACTATGGGTAATATTGAAGACTATGGGTATTATGGAAGACTATGTGTAATATGGAAGACTATGGGTAATATGGAACACTATGGGTAATATGGAACACTATGGGTAATATGGAACACTATGAGTAATATGGAACACTATGAGTAATATTGAAGACTATGGGTAATATTGAAGACTATGGGTAATATTGAAGACTATGGGTAATATTGAAGACTATGGGTATTATTGAACACTCGTGTATATCTGAAAAGTAGAGCTCCGTTCTCTACCCATAACCCATCCGTTCTCTACCCATAACCCATCCGTTCTCTACCCATAACCCATCCGTTCTCTACCCATAACCCATCCGTTCTCTACACATAACCCATCCGTTCTCTACCCATAACCCATCCGTTCTCTACCCATAACCCATCCGTTCTCTACCCATAACCCATCCGTTCTCTACCCATAACCCATCCGTTCTCTACCCATAACCCATCCGTTCTCTACCCATAACCCATCCGTTCTCTACCCATAACCCATCCGTTCTCTACCCATAACCCATCCCTTCTCTACACATAACCCATCCGTTCTCTACCCATAACCCATCTGTTCTCTACCCATAACCACTCTGGATGTGGGAAAAACAAGCAAGATGCATAAAACCCCTGGAAGTTAGAATATAGACGTGATGTCGGCAGGTGGCCTGGTGGGTAGAGCGTTGGGCCAGTAATCCGAAAGGTTGCTGGATCAAATCCTCGAGCTGACAAGGTTAAAATCTGTCGTTCTGCCCCTGAACAAGGCAGTTAAACCCACTGTCCCTAGGCCGTCATTGTATATAATAAAATGTTCTTAACCGATTAACCGACTTGCCTAGTAAAATAAAATGTCGACCCCTTTCATTACGGGTAAAAAACGGGATGTTTTAGAGGACATTATCATCATGGCACCATGACCTTTGAACCATCAGTATTGGAGCATGATTTGTGATATAAAAACAAATAGATGAAATATCTATAGAGTAGGTCTCCGTCAACAGGTTCATAACCAGTATGTTATTGAGAACCTCTGGCACGTTGTCCTGTTTAAAACATTCCCTCTCAATCAGAACTCCATCACATACGAGCCGCTTGTCTTCCCTCGGAGATGTTAGAGCTGGGAATTACCAGCGACCTCACAATACAATGTCAACACCATTACCTTTGTGTCGATGCCAGACGTATTGCGATTCTGTACTATTCTACATGTATTTAAAATTTAGAAACTGTGTTTTTTTTTTTTGATTTGCGATTTGATGTTCCAAACATATTGCTCACCATTATGGAACACTATGGGTATTATTGAAGACTATGGGTAATATTGAAGACTATGGGTAATATTGAAGACTATGGGTAATATTGAAGACTATGGGTAATATTGAAGACTATGGGTAATATTGGGTAATACTGCTGCAGAGGGACAAGAGAGAGGAGGAGAAAACACATTGGCTGCCGAGGTAAAAAGAAGATGAAGAACAAGCTATGAAGGAGAAATACTGCAGTTTTGGTACAAGACACAGCCAACTAGTGCAAAAATAACATTGCGATATTGTCAAAACAATCAAATGTAATATATAGTCAGTAAAGTAACTGAATGCATTAAACTGTAATTCTGCAATAAAACGGCCGTGGGGTGACGTCTGATTGAAGAGGTCTGGCGTGGATTTCAAGACATAATACATCTTCCTAAATATTAAACGTAATCGATTTGTCTTGATGTCACCGGCTCCGCTCTCTCTCTCTCTCTCTCTCCATGGTGTGCAGCATGACCTGCCTGTCGCCATGCACCCCACCTCTCTCTCTCTCTCTTACTCTGTCCCTCTCTCTCTCCATATATCCAACTCTCTCTCTCTCCCACTCTCTCCCACACTCTCTCCCACACTCTCTCTCACACTCTCTCTCACACTCTCTTACTCTCTCTCTCTCTCTCTCTCTCTCTCTCTCTCTCTCTCTCTCTCTCTCTCTCTCTCTCTCTCTCTCTCTCTCTCTCTCTCTCTCTCTTTCCATATCTCCAACTCTATCTCTCTCTCTCTCTCTCTCTTTCCATATCTCCAACTCTATCTCCCTCTCACTTGTGTTACACTATACCTACACTCCAGCACATCAGTCCATTAAGTAGAGTGGGAAAGATCTAAAGCAGAGGAGATGGATGAGGGCAGGAGGAAGGCAGAGGAGATGGATGAGGGCAGGAGGAAGGCAGAGGAGATGGATGAGGGCAGGAGGAAGGCAGAGGAGATGGATGAGGGCAGGAGGAAGGCAGAGGAGATGGATGAGGGCAGGAGGAAGGCAGAGGAGATGGATGAGGGCAGGAGGAAGGAGTGGATAATCACAATGCTGTCGTTTAGACCGACTGCTGTCCTGCTTTCTGTCTGTTTGCTGTGTCAGACACATGTAAACTCAAACACTAATTTCCATTCCACAAGAAGGAATTTGAATCTTAATGTGACTTCCCTGGTAACCTAAACAAATAAGGTATACATAAATCAATAAAGACCTAGTTTAATGGTATCTTGTTCCTACCTGTATAATGGACATCCTGTTACTGGGGGTATCTGTGGTGTTAGTCACCGGGCCAGTGAAGGACGTGTGACAGCCGACGCCGTGTCCCTGTCCCTGGGGCACCAACAGGTTGCTGGCCGTGGGCTTGAGGTACATGACCTCCGACCTGGGCGAGCTCAGCGGCAGCCGCGTCTGGTAATCGAAATACATGGGGGAGGTGGCGAGCGATGGTGAGCTCACCACGTTCATGACGTTCATGGCGTCCCGTTCCTCCACCTCGCTCTGAACTAGCATGATGTCATTCTTGTTGATCTTCTTCTTCTTGCCTTTGCCCAGCTGTGGGTGAGAGTACTCCGCGATGCGGCAGTTGTACGTCCTGATCTCCTTGTTCTCCCGTTTGCACTTCACGGCGATGGTTACCATGGCAGCCAGCAGCATGGTAGAGATGATGGATAAGGTGACGATGAGAGGGAGCGAGGTGTCCCAGTTGTGATGCTCTTCATTGATGTGGGGCTCCCCGCCCGGCAGCGGCCCGCTGTAGGCCTTGACGATGAGGCGTGCGGCGGTGGTGAGGGTGGGCTTCCCGTGGTCCATCACCCTGATGATCAGCTCCACCATGGGGCTGACGTCCTCCCAGAAGGGGTGAGAGGTCCGCACCTCGCCCGTCACCGGGTCCATCTCGAACAGACGCTCCTCGTTACCGTCAGAGATCTCGTAGGTCAAGCGCCCGCTCTCGCCGTAATCGTTGTCGACCGCCCTCACCGTGGTGACGATGTAACCTACGCCGACGTTCCGTGGCACGTGGATCTCTGCCGTGTCGTTCAGGAGCAGCGGGAGAACGATTACGGGGATATTGTCGTTAACGTCTAAGACGCTGACTCTGACCGTGGTGTTGCTCTCCAGGTGGGGAGACCCAGCATCCTTTGCTAAAACCTTAAAATCAAAGAATTTGATTTGTTCGTAGTTGAATGACCTCACGGCGTAGATCGCCCCGTTGGCCGCGTTCACGTTCACGAAGGTGTTGACGTCTCCTCCGCTCACGTTGGAGTTGAGGATGGAGTAGAACACGGTTCCGTTCTGGCCCAGGTCCGGGTCTAGAGCGAGGACGGAACCCAGATACTCCCCGGGGATGTTGTTCTCCGGCACCTGGAGCAGATACACGGCTTTGGTGAAGCGCGGAACATTATCGTTTTCGTCTAGAATCTTCACCGTGAACGACTTGGTGGAGTTAAGGGGCGGCGTGCCGTTGTCCTTGGCGACGATGGTGACGTTGTACTCGTCCTGCTGTTCTCTGTCCAGAGGCCTGTCCGTCACCACGGTGTAGAAGTTGTCGTAGTTCTCCTCTAGTTTAAACGGAACGTTCCCCAAGACTCTACACTGGAGCTTCCCGTTCCTGCCAGAGTCTTTATCCGTGACTCTGACCAGGGCGATGACAGTGCCTGGCGGGGCGGCCTCACTAATGGCCCCCTGCCTCACAGACACAAACCCAATGGAGGGCCAGTTGTCATTCCTGTCAATCACATTCACAGTTACTTTACAGTGGCCTGGGATGGGGTTAGGGCCTAAATCCTTCGCCTGAACATCTATTTCTATAATAGAGTTCTCCTCATAGTCAATCTCTCCTTGGATTTTTATGACTCCCGTTCTAGAATCTATAGAGAAGAGTTCTCTGATTCTGTCGGGGGCGTAACCGCTGAATGAATACACGACCTGCCCATTGGAACCCTCGTCTGGGTCTGTGGCGTTTAAATCGATCAATACTTTCCCAGGTGGAGAGTTTTCTGGGATATCTACAACATACGAGGGCTGTTCAAACACAGGGCTGTTGTCGTTAGAGTCAATAACTTTCACATTAATCTGCATGGTTCCTGATCTGGGATACTCCCCGCCGTCCGTAGCGGTTAGGATAAGGGTGTGATGGTTGCGTTCCTCCCGGTCTAACGGCCGTTGGATAACTAACTCGGGAAATTTAGTTCCGTCCCCGCGGGATTTTACATCCAGAGAAAACAGATTGTAGTCGTCTCGTGTGATCTGATAGGTTTTTAGCCCGTTCTCTCCAGCGTCCGGGTCATGAGCGCTAGTAAGCGGGAAACGGGTGCCCGGGGCAGCGTTCTCAGAAATGTCAATATCAATCTGATCGGAAGGGAACGTGGGCGAGTTGTCGTTGATGTCGACTATATCTACTTTAATCATGCAGATCTCTTTGTCGTTAGCAAATACCTCCATGGAGAGTTGACATTTGGGGTTCCGCCGACACAGTGTTTCCCTGTCGATGCGTTGCTTGGTGTAGAGCAGCCCGCTCTCAGGGTCCACATCGATGAGATGTGGTGCTGAATTCTCCAAAACCCTGAAGTTGGACTTTTTCCCTTGTCCCCCTTGCCCGAGACCGAGTTTAGCATCTTTGGCGATGTTGCCTATAACCGTCCCCGGTCCTTGTTCTTCGTTAACGGAATAATTCAAGTTTTTCAAAGCCAGGGCTTGAGCCCAAAGGAGAAGGAAAAATAAAATAGAAAGATACATCCTTCGGTGAGAGGGTTTTTTAATTTCGAGGGATTTTTTTTTTACGCTTCCGACTCCGACCTGTTGATTTCTTCAACACAAAATGGGTGATTTCTACCATTCAGCATTAAACACACAGTTCCGTTCATCGTGGAATGTAGAAGTCATTCTAGACCACCGATTTAAATTCCCTTTTCTCTCTCGCTCTCCTTTCCCGTATAGAAAACGGTGGTGCTCGTGGACACCTAATTTAAATTCAGTTGAACGCCCAGGCTCATCTCAGGAATAATCGCAACCCGGTCTGTTTCCAACGGAATAGAACAGCCGTTATGCGTTCCCGTGCTCTCTCTGTCGCTCTCTTGCCTGAAACACAAAGGGGGGGGTAAATAATATTATATGTTAATAAAGTGTATTTATATATCAATATACTAGACATAATGACTCGTCTTGACTTGATGATAATAATATCCTTAGCTGTGTGTGTGAATATGCAGTGACTGAGTCCTTCAACATGAAACGCACAACTAATGCGTAATATCATTCCCACAATGGATGGGGATAGCCTGTCAATTAGGTAACCTTGAGAAGCGTCGGAGGAGGCGCAGTGCTAATGATACACAATACTGCTTTGTGTTGTTGTCCTTTTGATCGTATGGATACATGCTCTATAAAACTACCCGCGTGCTGTAGGAAACCTGGCACATGCGCTTCAATAGGATATTCAAATTGGTTATTAGGATGTAGATGACAACGGTCATAAGTATGAATAAATATGTCATTTTTTCCGCCTGTGACACATTCGGCAGTTTATAACTAAAGGAATATATGAATGTACAGCCACATCTAAATCAATAGATATAAAGCCACCCGCTTTGAGTAACCCGTATGAATAGGAATGCCTTCAAATGAGCCTCTTACACGCGTTAACAAATTAGCATAATCCGCCTATTTAAAACGATCCAAAGGGAAATCATAAATACCGAGACACAAAACAAGACTAGAATCAAGCCTCCTATTTATTCCGTTCCAGTTCATCCCTGGGCTGGCGAGGCTCGTGGCTTCTCAGAAGCTGTTGCATCCACACCGAGAGACTGGAGAGGTTTGGTAAAACTCCCGTTATCCGTTGATCCGTTTGAAACGCCTTATAGCCTGCCTGGTGAGAATATCAATCCTATGGTAAACACCTGCGCTACGACAGTGGACCAGAGAAGGGGTAAGAACATCCACTTACCGAAAGGTATCAGGTTAAATACAAAACACAAATAATCCTTTGGTTTTGGTTTATGTTAAAGCGCAATCCCTTCGCTTGGTCTGTCACCCTGATATTCCTTCCCCGGGTGGAGAGAATGAAGCCACCAACCAGCTCGGACCGACGCAGACTAGCAGCGCTACGAGTGGTGCGGGCGCAGCTACCGAAGTAGAAGTGCTCCAGAAAAAGTATGACTGTAATGTCAATGAGCTCGTTCCGTTCTCCTCTCCGTTCTCCCGGTGCGGCTGATTAGAATGCACAGGCTTGCCTTCCCCTCCGGTGAGTCACCGGATTCTTCGAGGAGACTGTTTCTGAGAGAAGAGCTGTGAAGATTCCAAATGGAAAATATAGATCCACGGCGGTTATTAGAGACGTGTTTACCGGTCCCGTGAGCTGCACTGATGCCCGGGTTACACGTTCCCATATAGCGGCATGTCCTTGTCGGTTCTCACTCTCCGGTTTAAAAGACAGACAGACAGCGGTGGGTTATGGTCAATGTCTCAATAACAACAGTCCTATTCAAAACGTTCCACAGTTGATATTGTCTGTAAACGTAGGTAGCCTGTAAATTCTCCTTGTCAGTTTTTAAAAAATGTTTATAAAAAAACCTGACGGTTGGATTATTATGTTCCCCGTGCGGGTCTGTTCATTCCCGTTGCACGGCTTCTCTCGGACTAAACTCTGCTCAACTCATGGTGCGTTAAACATTCTTACTGATGCAGCGCTAACCAATAGATTTGAAGAGGTGGGTACGACTCTCGGCCTATAGGATTTGACCGTGTCCGTAACAAGGGAGGGATTTAAAAACCAGTTGACAGAATACAGATTGGTAGGTGGTCCCTAGGCGCAACCGACACGAACAGAATGGATAGTCCTTCGGTTCCTCTGCTTTTTCCGTTTT
>NW_024058068.1:20000-27777 GCF_016432855.1 Salvelinus namaycush
GTCTGAGGAGCAAGGAACCATGGGTAATTACCATGTCTGAGGAGCACGGAAACATGTAGTTGATGTACTGACTGACTGAACGGTCAAGTACTGAGACACTTTAGTGTACAAAACATTAAGAACACCACAAAGTGTTGTCAACGGCTCCGACACGAGACGTATGTAGCAGGGTCTACAGGAAATCACGGACTACAAAACGGTAACCAGCCACGTCACGGACACCGACGTCTTGCTTCCAGACAAACTAAACACCTTCTTTGTCCGCTTAGAGGATAATACAGTGCCACAGACAGTGCCCGCTAACAAGTACAGCAGGCCCCTCCCCCTCGCCTTCTCCGTGGCCGACGTAAGACATTTAAACGTGTTAACCCTCGCAAGGCTGCTGGCCCAGACGGCTTCCTTGGCCGCGTCCTCAGAGCATGCACAGACCAGCTGGCTGGTGTGTTTACGGACATATTCAATCGCTCCCTATCCCAGTCTGCTGTCCCCACATGCCTCAAGATGGCCACCATTGTTCCTGTACCCAAGAAGGCAAAGATAACTGAATTTAATGATTATCGACCCCATAGTACTCACTTCTGTCATCATGAAGTGCTTTGAGAGGTTAGTCAAGGATCATATCACCTCTACCTTACCTGTTACCCTAGACCCACTTCAATTTGCTTACCGCCCCAATAGATCCACAGACGATGCAATCGCCATCACACTGCCCACTGCCCTCTCCCATCTGGACAAGAGGAATCCCTATGTAAGAATGCTGTTCATTGACTACAGCTCAGCATTCAACACCATAGTACCCTCCAAACTCATGGTCCACCCACACAAACAGAGTGGTGAAGAAGGCACAACAGTGCCTCTTCAACCTCAGGAGGCTGGAGAAATTTGGCTTGTCACCTAAAACCCTGACAAACTTTTACAGATGCACAATTGAGAGCATCCTGTCGGGCTGTATCACCACCTGGTACGACAACTGCTCCGCCCACAACCGTAAGGCTCTCCAGAGGGTAGTGAGGTCTGCACAACGCATCACCGGGGGCAAACTACCTGCCCTCCAGGACACCTACACCACCCGATGTCACAGGAAGGCCATAAATATCATTAAGGACAACAACCACTCTAGCCACTGCCTGTTCACCCCGCTATCATCCAGAAGGCGAGGTCAGTACAGGTGCATCAAAGCAGGGACAGAGAGACTGAAAAACAGCTTCTATCTCAAGGCCATCAGACTGTTAAACAGCCATCACTAACACAGAGAGGCGGCTGCCCTATATACAGACTAGAAATCACTGGCCACTTTAATAAATGGATCACTAGTCTTTTTAATAATGTTTACATATCTTACATTACTCATCTCATATGTATATACTGTATTCTATTCTACTGTATCTTAGTCTATGCTGCTCTGACATTACTCATCTCATATGTATATACTGTATTCTATACTATCTAGTGTATCTTAGTCTATGCTGCTCTGACATTACTCATCTCATATGTATATACTGTATTCTATACTATCAAGTGTATCTTAGTCTATACCGCACGGCCATCACTCATCCATATATTCATATGTACATATTCTGATTCCATCCCTTTAGATTTGTGTGTATAAGGAAGTTGTTGTGGAATCGTTAGGTTAGATTACTTGTTAGATATTACTGCACTGTCGGAACTAGAAGCACAAGCATTTCGCTGCACTCACATTAACATCTGCTAACCACGTATATGTGACCATTAACATCTGCTAATCACGTGTATGTGACCAATAACATCTGCTAACCATGTGTATGTGACCAATAACATCTGATTTGATTTGATTTGACCTTTCACATTTTGCTAATATTTTTTTTTTCTCTCCCTCAGAACCAGCCTCAATTCGTTCGAGGCATGGACTCTACAAGGTGTCGAAAGCGTTCCACATGGGACGCTGGCCCATGTTGACTCCAACGCTTCCCACAGTCGTGTCAAGTTGTCTGGATGTCCTTTGGGTGGTGGGACATTCTGGATACACACAGGAAACTGCTGAGCGTGAAAAACCCAGAAGCGTTAAAGTTCTTGACACAAACCGGTGTGCCTGGCACCTACTACCGTAAGCCTCTCAAGGCTTAAAAATCCTTCTTTTAATCTGTCTCCTCCCCTTCATCTACTCTGATTGAAGTGGATTTAAAAGTGACATTCATAAGGGATCATAGCTTTCACCTGGATTCCTCGATCTGTCCGTCTATGTCATGGAAAGAGCAAGTGTTCTTAAATGTTTTGTATACCACTCAGAGATTTTACTGCCCAGGCCCTGGTACTGAGATATATACTGGCCCAGTCCTGGCCTGGTACTGGAGAGTACTTACTATACTGGCCCAGTCCCTGGTACTGAGATATATACTGGCCCAGTCCCTGGTACTGAGAGTTATTATCATGGCCCAGTACCTGGTACTGAGATATATCATGGCCCAGTCCCTGGTACTGAATATATACTGGCCCAGTCCCTGGTACTGAGATATATCAGCGGCCCAGTCCCTGGTACTGAGATATAGACTATACTGTACCCAGTCCCTGGCCCAGTCCCTGGTGCTGAGATATATCATGGCCCAGTCCCAGGCCCATCCCTGGTACTGAGATATATCATGGCCCAGTCCATGGTACTGAGATATATCATGGCCCAGTCCCTGGTACTGAGATATATACTGGCCCAGTCCCTGGTACTGAGATATATCTGGCCCGTCCCTGTACTTAGCTATATCATGGCCATCCCATGGCCCAGTCCCTGGTGCTGAGATATATCTGGCCATCCCATGGCCCAGTCCCTGGTACTGAGATATATCATGGCCCAGTCCCATGGCCCAGTCCCTGGTACTGAGATATATACTGGGTCCCAGTCCCATGGCCCAGTCCCTGTACTGAGATATATCATGGCCCCAGTCCCGCTGGTACTGAGATATATCATGGCCCGAGTCCCATGGCCCAGTCCCTGGTACTGAGATATCATCATGGCCCAGTCCCATGGCCCAGTCCCTGGTACTGAGATATATCATGGCCCAGTCCCATGGCCCAGTCCCTGGTACTGATATATCATGGCCAGTCCCTGGTGCTGAGATATATACTGACCCAGTCCCCTGGTACTGAGATATATCATGGCCCAGTCCCATGGCCCAGTCCCTGGTACTGAGATATTCATCTGGCCCAGGTCCCATGGCCCGTCCCTGGTGCTGAGATATATCATGGCCCAGTCCCATGGCCCAGTCCCTGGTGCTGAGATATATCATGGCCCAGTCCCATGGCCCAGTCCCTGGTGCTGAGATATATCATTGCCAGTCCCATGCCCAGTCCCTGGTGCTGAGATTTCATGGCCCGTCCCATGGCCCATCCCTGGTGCTGAGATATATCATGGCCCAGTCCCATGGCCCAGTCCTGGTACTGAGATATATACATGGCCCAGTCCCATGGCCCAGTCCCTGATCCCAAATGGCATTCCATTCTCTGCTATTGACCAGGGCCCATAAGGTAGTCAGTAGTACACTATGTAGGGATAAGTCCTCTACTGTCCCCGGGCTGTATCCCTTCCCCTGCAAAGCAACAAGTCTCTTCAATCATCTTAAATAAACGTCTACATTTCCATATTTCCCCTCCTCTCTTCAGTTTGTGAAGTACACTATAATTACCAGTCAAGATGATTTGTTTGAGGTGTCAACAGCACGTAATACGATCCATATTGAGTTAGGAGTGTACTTGGGAACGGGGTGATGATTCTTCATTGTAACCAGTCCTGCTTCCATATATATACATATCCTGCATCACAAATGGCACGCTATTCCCTTTTATAGTGCACTACTACTTCAACTACTTATAGTGCAAATGAAGTGCACTATCTAGGGAATAGGGTGCCAATTGGGATGCGTGGCTATGTGTAGGCTAGGGTCTGTGGGCAGGCGGGCGGTGTGGTGTAGAGACTTGGCACGGTGGAGCTCTCTACAGATGTCCTTATTGATCACTCTGAAGCTCTGCCAAGTTGAATGCTTTACCTCACACGTGTTTGACCAGGGCTCACAGGGCTAAACAGGATGCCAAGTTGAATGCTTTACCTCACACTGTGTTTGACCAGGGCTCACAGGGCTAAACGATGCCAAGTTGAATGCTTTACCTCACACTGTTTGACCAGGGCTCACAGGGCTAACAGGATTCCAAGTTGAATGCTTTACCTCACACGCGGTGTTTGACCAGGGCTCACAGGGCTAAACAGGATGCCAAGTTGAATGCTTTACCTCACACGGTGTTTGACCAGGGCCTCACAGGGCTAAACAGGATGCCAAGTTGAATGCTTTACCTCACACGGTGTTTGACCAGGGCTCACGGGCTAAACAGGATGCCAGTTGAATTGCTTTACCTCACACGGTGTTTGAGCAGGGCTCACGGGCTAACAGGATGCCAAGTTGAATGCTTTACCCACACGGTGTTTGACCAGGGCTCACAGGGCTAAACAGGATGCCAAGTTGAATGCTTTACCTCACACGGTGTTTGACCAGGGCGCACAGGGCTAAACAGGATGCCAAGTTGAATGCTTTACTCACACGTGTTTGACAGCGCACAGGCTAAACAGATGCCAGTTACTGCTTTACCACGCGTGTTTGACCAGGCTCACAGGGCTAAACAGGATGCCAAGTTGAATGCTTTACCTCACACGGTGTTTGACCAGGGCTCACAGGGCTAAACAGGATGCCAAGTTGAATGCTTTACCTCACACGGTGTTTGCCCAGGGCTCACAGGGCTAAACAGGATGCCAAGTGAATGCTTTACCTCACACGGTGTTTGACCAGGCTCACAGGGTTAAACAGGATGCCAAGTTGAATGCTTTACCTCACCGGTGTTTGACCAGGGCGCCACAGGCTAAACAGGATGCCAAGTTGAATGCTTTACCTCACACGGTGTTTGACCAGGGCTCACAGGGGCTAAACAGGATCCAAGTTGAATGCTTTACCTCACACGGTGTTTGACCGGGGGCTCACAGGCGCTCAACAGGATGCCACAGTTGAATGCTTTACCTCACACGGTGTTTGACCAGGGCTCACAGGGCTACAACAGGATGCCAGTTGAATGCTTTACCTCACACGGTGTTTGACCAGGGCTCACAGGCTAACAGATGCCAAGTTGAATGCTTTACCTCACACGGTGTTTGACCAGGGCTCACAGGGCTAAACAGGATGCCAAGTTGAATGCTTTACCTCACACGGTGTTTGACCAGGGCTCACAGGGCTAAACAGGATGCCAAGTTGAATTGCTTTACTCACACGGTGTTTGACCAGGGCGCACAGGGCTAACAGATGCCAAGTTGAATGCTTTACTCACACGGTGTTTGACCAGGGCTCACAGGGCGAAACAGGATGCCAAGTTGGAATGCTTTACCTCACACGGTTTTGACCAGGCTCACAGGGCTAAACAGGATGCCAAGTTGAATGCTTTTACCTCACACGGTGTTTGACCAGGGCTCACAGGGCTAAACAGGATGCCAAGTTGAATGCTTTACCTCACACGGTGTTTGACCAGGGCTCACAGGGCTAACAGGATGCCAAGTTGAATGCTTTACCTCACACGGTGTTTGACCAGGGCTCACAGGGCTAAACAGGATGCCAAGTTGAATGCTTTACCCACACGGTGTTTGACCAGGCTCACAGGGCTAAACAGATGCCAAGTTGAATGCTTTACCTCACACGGTGTTTGACCAGGGCTCACAGGGCTAACAGATGCCAAGTTGAATGCTTTACCTCACACGGTGTTTGACCATTGCTCACCAGGGCTAAACAGATGCCAAGTTGAATGCTTTACCTCACACGGTGTTTGACCAGGGCTCACAGGGCTAAACAGGATGCCAAGTTGAATGCTTTACCTCACACGGTGTTTGCACAGGGCTCACAGGCTAACAGGATGCCAAGTTGATGCTTTACCTCACACGGTGTTTGACCAGGGCTCACAGGGCTAAACAGGATGACAAGTTGAATGCTTTACCTCACACGGTGTTGACCAGGCTCACAGGGCTAAACAGATGCCAAGTTGAATGCTTTACCTCACACGGTGTTTTGACACCGGCTCACAGGCTAAACAGGATGCCAGTTGAATGCTTTACCTCACACGTGTGTTGACCAGGCTCACAGGGCTAAACAGGATGCCAGTTGATGCTTTACCTCACACGGTGTTTGAACCAGGGCTCACAGGCTAAACAGATGCCAAGTTGAATGCTTTACCTCACACGGTGTTTGACCAGGGCGCACCAGGGCTAAACAGGATGCCAAGTTGAATGCTTTACCTCACACGGTGTTTGACCAGGCTCACAGGGCTAAACGGAGGCCAAGTTGAATGCTTTACCTCACACGGTGGTTTGACCAGGGCGCACAGGGCTAAAACAGGATGCCAAGTTGAATGCTTTACCTCCAACGGTGTTTTGACCAGGGCTCACAGGGCTAAACAGGATGCCAAGTTGAATGCTTTACCTCACACTGTGTTTGACCAGGGCTCACGGGCTAAACAGGATGCCAAGTTGAATGCTTTACCTCACACGGTGTTTGACCAGGGCTCACAGGGCTAAACAGGATGCCAGTTGAATGCTTTCCCTCACACGGTGTTTGACCAGGGCGCACAGGGCTAAACAGATGCCAATTGAATGCTTTTACCTCACACGTTGTTTGACCAGGGCTCACAGGGCTAAACAGGATGCCAAGTTGAATGCTTTACCTCACACGGTGTTTGACCAGGGCTCACGGGCTAAACAGGATGCCAAGTTGAATGCTTTACTCACACGGTTGTTTGACCAGGGCGCACAGGGCTAAACGGATTCAAGTTGAATGCTTTACCTCACACGGTGTTTGACCAGGGCTCACAGGGCTAAACAGGATGCCATCTGGGACACACAGGGTTAGTGACAGTTAGGCATCACCTCCCTTCCATTCTCCATCTCAGGATAGAGCTTAAGGTTTATAACCTCTCTCTCCCTCTCTTCTCTCTCTCTCTCTGTGTGTGTCTCTGCTCTCTCTCTGTCTCTCTCGCTCTCTCTCTCTCTCTCTCTCTCTTTCTCTCTCTCTCTCTCTCTGGTCTGTCTCTGTGTCTCTGTGTCGTCTCTCTCTCTCTCTCTCTCTCGTCTTCTCTCTCTCTCTTCTCCTCTCTCTGCTCTCTCGTCGCTGTCTCTCTCTCTCTCTCTCTCTCTCTCTCTCTCTCTCTCTCTCTCTCTCTCTCTCTCTCTCTCTCCGTTGTCTCTCTCTCTCTCTCTCTCTCTGTGTCCTCTTTGTCTCTGTGTTCTCTGTGTCTCTGTGTCTCTTTCTCTCTCTCTCTCTCTCTCTCTCTCTCTCTCTCTCTCTCTCTCTCTCTCTCCTCTCTCTCGCTCTCTCTCTCTCTCGTCTCTCTCTCTCTCTCCCTCCTTCTCTCTCTGTCCTCTCTCTCTCTCTCTCTCTTTTTCCTCTCTCTCTCTCTGTCCTCTCTCTCTCTCTCTCTCTCTCTCTCCCTCCTCTCTCTCTCGCTCTCTCTCTCTCTCTCGCTCTCTCTCTCTCTCTCTCTCTCTCTCTCTCTCTCTCTCTCTCATCTCTCCCTCTCTCTCTCCTCTCTCTCTCTGCTGTGTCTCTCTCTCTCTCTCTCTCTGTGTACTCTCTCTGTGTCCTCTGTGATCTCGGTGTCTCCATGTGTCCTATCCGAAAGAAGCGCGGGAAGGGGAAAGCAAGAAAGCGTGAAGAATGGGGAAGGGTTCGAGTGTTCAAGAGGTGCACACACGTCACCGCAGCTAACAATGAAGTAAGTCAGTCATTGC
>NW_024058068.1:27877-69754 GCF_016432855.1 Salvelinus namaycush
GTCAGTTTAGTGTGTTAATCCTCCTGTTGTAATTAGTTCATATAGTAACCTACTGGTCAGATTAGTGTGTTACTCTCCTCCTGTTGTAATTAGTTCATATAGTAACCTACTGGTCAGTTAGTGTGTTATTCCTCCTGTTGTAATTAGTTCATATTAACCTACTGGTCAGTTTAGTGTGTTACTCTCCTGTTTTAATTAGTTCATATAGTAACCTACTGGTCAGTTTAGTGTGTTAATCCTCCTGTTGTAATTAGTTCATATAGTAACCTACTGGTCAGTAGTGTGTTAATCCTCCTGTTGTATTAGTTCATATAGTAACCTACTGGTCAGTTTAGTGTGTTATTCCTCCTGTTTTAATTAGTTCATATAGTAACCTACTGGTCAGTTTAGTGTGTTAATCCTCCTGTTGTAATTAGTTCATATAGTAACCTACTGGTCAGATTAGTGTGTTAATCCTCCTGTTTTATTAGTTCATATAGTAACCTACTGGTCAGTTAGTGTGTACTTCCTCCTGTTGTAATTAGTTCATATAGTAACCTACTGGCAGTTTAGTGTGTTAATCCTCCTGTTGTAATTAGTTATATAGTAACCTACTGGTCAGATTAGTGTGTTAATCCTCCTGTTGTAATTAGTTCATATAGTAACCACTGGTCAGATTAGTGTGTTAATCCTCCTGTTGTAATAGTTTATATAGTAACCTACTGGTAGATGTGTGTTAATCCTCCTGTTTTAATTAGTTCATATAGTAACCTACTGGTCAGATTAGTGTGTTACTCTCCTCTGTTGTAATTAGTTCATATAGTAACCTACTGGTCAGTTTAGTGTGTTAATCCTCCTGTTTTAATAGTTCATATAGTAACCTATGGTCAGTTTAGTGTGTTAATCCTCCTGTTGTAATTAGTTCATATAGTAACCTACTGGTCAGTTATGTGTGTTAATCCTCCTGTTGTTAATTAGTTCATATAGTAACCTACTGGTCAGTTTAGTGTGTTAATCCTCCTGTTGTAATTAGTTCATATAGTAACCTACTGGTCAGTTTAGTGTGTTAATCCTCCTGTTGTAATTAGTTCATATAGTAACCTACTGGTCAGTTTAGTGTGTTAATCCTCCTGTTTTAATTAGTTCATATAGTAACCTACTGGTCAGATTAGTGTGTTAATCTCTGTTTAATTAGTTCATATAGTAACCTACTGGTCAGTTTAGTGTGTTAATCCTCCTGTTTAATTAGTTCATATAGTAACCTACTGGTCAGATAGTGTGTTAATCCTCCTGTTGTAATTAGTTCATATAGTAACACTGGTCAGTTTAGTGTGTTAATCCTCCTGTTGTAATTAGTTCATATAGTAACCTACTGTCAGATTGGTTTTATTCCTCCTGTTGTAATTAGTTCATATAGTAACCTACTGGTCAGATTAGTGTGTTAATCCTCCTGTTGTAATTTGTTCATATAGTAACCTACTGGTCAGATTTAGTGTGTTACTCCTCCTGTTGTAATTGTTCATATAGTAACCTACTGGTCAGTATTAGTGTGTTAATCCTCCTGTTTTAATTAGTTCATATAGTAACCTACTGGTCAGTTTAGTGTGTTAATCCTCCTGTTTTAATTAGTTCAATAGTAACCTACTGGTCAGATTTAGTGTGTTTGTTAATCCTCCTGTGTAATTAGTTATTATATAGTAACCTACTGGTCAGTTTAGTGTGTTAATCCTCCTGTGTAATTAGTTCATATAGTAACCTACTGGTCAGATTTAGTGTGTTAATCCTCCTGTTGTAATTTGTTCCTATAGTAACCTACTGGTCAGATAGTGTGTTATCTCCTCCTGTTGTAATTAGTTCATATAGTACCTACTGGTCAGATTAGGGTGTTAATCCTCCTGTTTTAATTAGTTCATATAGTAACCTACTGGCAGGAGTTTAGTGTGTGTTAATCCTCCTGTTGTAATTAGTTCATATAGTAACCTACTGGTCAGATTAGTGTGTTAATCCTCCTGTTTTAATTAGTTCATATAGTAACCTACTGGTCAGATTTAGTGTGTAATCCTCCTGTTTGTAATTAGTTCATATAGTAACCTACTGGTCAGTTTAGTGTGTTAATCCTCCTGTTGTAATTAGTTCATATAGTAACCTACTGGTCAGTTTAGTGTGTTAATCCTCCTGTTTGTAATTAGTTCATATAGTAACCTACTGGTCAGATTTAGTGTGTTAATCCCTCCTGTTGTAATTAGTTCATATAGTAACCTACTGGTCAGATTAGTGTGTTAATCCTCCTGTTGTAATTAGTTCATATAGTAACCTACTGGTCAGTTTAGTGTGTTACTCTCCCTCCTGTTGTAATTAGTTCATATAGTAACCTACTGGTCAGTTTAGTGTGTTAATCCTCCTGTTGTAATTAGTTCATATAGTAACCTACTGGTCAGTTTAGTGTGTTAATCCTCCTGTTTTAATTAGTTCATATAGTAACCTACTGGTCAGATTAGTGTGTTAATCCTCCTGTTGTAATTAGTTCATATAGTAACCTACTGGTCAGTTTAGTGTGTTAATCCTCCTGTTTTAATTAGTTCATATAGTAACCTACTGGTCAGATTAGTGTGTTAATCCTCCTGTTTTAATTAGTTCATATAGTAACCTACTGGTCAGTTTAGTGTGTTAATCCTCCTGTTGTAATTAGTTCATATAGTAACCTACTGGTCAGTTTAGTGTGTTAATCCTCCTGTTTTAATTAGTTCATATAGTAACCTACTGGTCAGTTTAGTGTGTTAATCCTCCTGTTGTAATTAGTTCATATAGTAACCTACTGGTCAGTTTAGTGTGTTAATCCTCCTGTTGTAATTAGTTCATATAGTAACCTACTGGTCAGATTAGTGTGTTACTCCTCCTGTTGTAATTAGTTCATATAGTAACCTACTGGTCAGTTTAGTGTGTTAATCCTCCTGTTGTAATTAGTTCATATAGTAACCTACTGGTCAGTTTAGTGTGTTAATCCTCCTGTTGTAATTAGTTCATATAGTAACCTACTGGTCAGATTAGTGTGTTAATCCTCCTGTTGTAATTAGTTCATATAGTAACCTACTGGTCAGTTTAGTGTGTTAATCCTCCTGTTGTAATTAGTTCATATAGTAACCTACTGGTCAGATTAGTGTGTTACTCTCCCTCCTGTTGTAATTAGTTCATATAGTAACCTACTGGTCAGATTAGTGTGTTAATCCTCCTGTTGTAATTAGTTCATATAGTAACCTACTGGTCAGATTAGTGTGTTAATCCTCCTGTTGTAATTAGTTCATATAGTAACCTACTGGTCAGTTTAGTGTGTTAATCCTCCTGTTGTAATTAGTTCAGTAACTTTCTTCTGGTAGTAGTTGATGTTTTTATCTACATGTGTAAATATAATCCCTCACCTTGGGCAGAAAAACATCCTTGTCTCCCTTTTCCCATCCGACAGCTGACCTCACAATCCCTTCTCAAGACAGGCCAGTAAGGGGATTAACCTCATACAGCAGGGGGGAATATCAATAGTGTTTCCTGGATTCCTTGTGTCCCCCAGTCCTTGTCTCCTTCTCAAAACGCATTGGAGGAGGGTAGGAGCCTCAGACAGTGTGCTAAGAGAAGGAGACAAGGAGAGATGAAATGAATCAAGGAAATACAATTAGCAATCACCTTATGAAAGATGCAAATAGAAACGTAAAGATATCTCTAAAGTACTCAACCATCTCTGATCCTTTTGGTCCAGCTGCTGCACTGCACTGAGTTAACAGTGAGGCTATATTCTAGTGGCCACTAGGTGGTGCTAATGTGTCTCTAACAGAGCTCTCCAGCCTCATTATTTTCCTCATAGCAACAGATGAGTGCATCCTCCCAGTCACTGCCACAGAGAGTTCAGTACTGAATGTACAATATAATTCTCATTCATCCAATGTGGTTTTATTATATGAGGATACACTTCCTGTCCTCTCTTGAGAGGGTTGATGGAGGACAGTGGATGTGATGTAGATGTTATTGGGGACAGATCTATCTGTTGTTCTGTGTGATTAACTCAACCCCGTTAGCATGTGATTTAAATAGTGACAGTGTACACTGGTAGCCACTTGTAGAGATTTATAACGGACAATTAACTACGACTACAACAAACATATATAAGTGTGTGTCATTATGTTATCTGACAATATGGATATACTTAGATAGTCCACATGGCAGGAATACAGTGAGTTCTGTTCTTCTTAGGCTGTGTTCTAAATGGCACCGTTTTCCCTTCGTAGTGCACTACTTTGGACCAGAGACCTAGGGGCCCTGGTTGAAAGTAGTGCACTACATAGGGAATAGGGTGTCTTTTGGAACACAGTCTTAGTTTATGACATCACCCGATGGTACCTAGAACTCTCAGGATGGGAGTGGACTCCCACAGACCTCTACATCCACAGATATGAAGACTCCATTATAAACATCTATACATCCACAGATATGAAGACTCCATTATAAATATCTCTACATCCACAGATATGAAGACTCCATTATAAACATCTCTACATCCACAAATATGAAGACTTCATTATAAACATCTATACATCCACAGATATGAAGACTCCATTATAAATATCTATACATCCACAGATATGAAGACTCCATTATAAACATCTCTACATCCACAGATATGAAGACTCCATTATAAATATCTCTACATCCACAGATATGAAGACTCCATCCTAAATATCTCTACATCCACAGATATGAAGACTCCATTATAAATATCTATACATCCACAGATATGAAGACTCCATTATAAATATCTATACATCCACAGATAGGAAGACTCCATTATAAACATCTCTACATCCACAGATATGAAGACTCCTTAAAGAACAGAGCGAGAGAGAGATAGAGAGAGAACCTTTCGGTTGACAGGAGGCGACACATGGAATGGGTTACATGCCTGACTTCACTCTGTGGTTTAAGATAATAGCAGGAACCAGCTGGGAATTACTGGTTCAATACGTTAGCAGATCTGTTTCCATTTATACACCGTAGAAACAGAGAACACAGGAGGCAGCGCCAATAGTAGACTAACGATCAAGGAGAAGAGAGGAGGAGAAGAGAGGAGGAGCAGAGAGGAGGAGAAGAGAGGAGGAGCAGAGAGGAGGAGAGGAGAGGAGGAGAAGAGAGGAGGAGAAGAGAGGAGGGGAAGAGAGGAGGGGCAGAGAGGAGGAGAAGAGAGGAGGAGAAGAGAGGAGGAGAAGAGAGAGAGGGGAAGAGAGGAGGGGAAGAGAGGAGGAGAAGAGAGGAGGGGAAGAGAGGAGGGGAAGAGAGGAGGGGAAGAGAGAGAGGAGAAGAGAGGAGGAGGAGATAGGAGGGGAAGAGAGGAGGAGAAAAGAGGAGGGGAAGAGAGGAGCAGAGAGGAGGGGAAGAGAGGACGAGCACAGAGGAGGGGAAGAGAGGAGGGGAAGAGAGGAGGAGAAAAGAGGAAGGGAAGAGAGGAGGAGCAGAGAGGAGGGGAAGAGAGGATGGGAAGAGAGAGAGGAGAAGAGAGGTGGAGATAGGAGGGGAAGAGAGGAGGAGAAAAGAGGAGGGGAAGAGAGGAGGGGAAGAGAGGAGGAGAAGAGAGGAGCAGAGAGGAGGGGAAGAGAGGAGGGGAAGAGAGGAGGAGAAGAGAGGAGCAGAGAGGAGGGGAAGAGAGGAGGGGAAGAGAGGAGGAGAAGAGAGGAGGAGAAAAGAGGAGGAGAAAGAGGAGGAGCAGAGAGGAGGGGAAGAGAGTGTTTTGTTTTTGATTTTCTTTTTCGTGTTGTCATCCTCCAAACACACACACACACACACATACAGACAGACAGACACACACACACAGACACATACAGACAGACACACCCTTCACCCTCCAAGGGTGGATCTAGGTATTCAAACCGTTAGTGTCTGGTGAATCTGAGGGAATGTGAAAACCTACAGCAGGTCAAAGTGGTCTGTATTCATCTAAAATGTAATCATCTTCTGTATTACTGTGTTAACATATTTACCCCGCTGCTTATTTCTAGTTATGATTTAACCTTTATTTAACAAGCCAAGTCATTTAAGAACAAATTCTTATTTACAATGACGACCTACCAAAAGGTAAAAGGCCTCCTGCAGGGACGGAGTCTGTGATTAGAAAAATGCAATTAAAAAATTAATTATAAAATATAGAACAAAACACACATCACGACAAGAGAGACACAACACTACATAAAGAGAGACCTGAGACAACAACATAGCATGGCAGCATCACATGACAACACAGCATGGTAGCAACACAACATGACAACACAGCATGGTAGCAACACAACATGGTAGCAACACAACATGGTAGCAACACAGCATGGTAGCAACACAACATGACAACACAACATGGTAGCAACACAACATGGTAGCAACACAACATGGTAGCAATACAGCACGGTAGCAACACAACATGGTAGCAGCACAACATGACAACACAGCATGGTAGCAACACAACATGGTAGCAGCACAACATGGTAGCAACACAACATGGTAGCAACACAACATGGTAGCAACACAACATGACAACACAGCATGGTAGCAACACAACATGACAACACAGCATGGTAGCAACACAACATGACAACACAACATGGTAGCAACACAACATGGTAGCAACACAACATGGTAGCAACACAACATGGTAGCAACACAACATGACAACACAGCATGGTAGCAACACAACATGGTAGCAGCACAACATGGTAGCAACACAACATGGTAGCAACACAACATGGTAGCAACACAACATGGTAGCAACACAACATGGTAGCAACACAACATGGTAGCAACACAACATGGTAGCAACACAACATGGTAGCAACACAACATGGTAGCAACACAACATGGTAGCAACACAACATGGTAGCAACACAACATGGTAGCAACACAACATGGTAGCAACACAACATGGTAGCAACACAACATGGTAGCAACACAACACGGTAGCAACACAACATGGTAGCAACACAACACAACAACACAACATGGTAGCAACACAACACAACAACACAACACGGTAACAACACAACATGGTAGCAACACAACATGGTAGCAACACAACACAACAACACAACATGGTAGCAACACAACACAACAACACAACACGGTAACAACACAACATGGTAGCAACACAACATGGTAGGAGCACAACATGGTAGCAACACAACATGGTAGCAACACAACATGGTAGCAACACAACAACATGGTAGAAACATCACTGGTACACAGACAGCAGCACAAAGAGGCAAGAAGGTAGAGACACACGGCTGTTGTCTGTGTTGTGTTTCTGTCCCCCAAAGGAACCTGAGGCTTCCCCTTTGTGTTGCCTGGAAACCATCTCATTTAACCTCGAGCATCATCAATTCACATCCGTATGTCAGGAAGATGGACCCGTTTTGTTGTGTAGATGATCAATTACACTACAAGGGGTTCATTTATAGGGAATGTTTCCCATCTCCAAGTTAAACCTGGAAAGAGACATTGAATTTCCTATAAAACAGTAACGACAACTAGATTGGATTGATTATCCAAATAGTTATTTCATTTGAACAAAAGTAGGTCATTTCAAAAAGTCTGAAGTAATCCTTCTAACTGTAGCTAACTGGTGTCAACCACTCTAAATAGCAGCGAGGGTTTACAATCCACTGGCCTTATCGGTCTGCCAGTCACACTGAGTCTGTTGACTGAAACGCTGCACAGCTTCAAACAAATCAACTTCTCCTTTTTATGGTTGGATCTGTCAGTAACACGTCTCTGTCTCTGTCTCTGTCTCTGTCTCTGTCTCTGTCTCTGTCTCTGTCTGTCTCTGTCTCTGTCTCTGTCTCTGTCCCTGTCTCTGTCTCTGTCTCTCTGTCTCTGTCTCTGTCTCTCTGTCTCTCTGTCCCTGTCTCTGTCCCTGTCCCTGTCTCTGTCCTTGTCTCTGTCCCTCTCTCTCTCTCTCTGTCTCTGTCTCTCTGTCTCTCTGTCCCTATCTCTGTCTCTCTCTCTGTCTCTCTCTCTCTCTCTCTCTCTCTGCTACCCACTGGCTACATCTCCAACCTCTCCTGTGGATCCACAGCACTGTGAGTTTGATTACATAGAGCCCTGATTGTCTATTGGTGTTAAAGAGACATTTTTCATTTTTCCAGCAACATTCTAACACCAACATTTGTGAAAACGATGCGTTTCCATTTTGTTTTCTGGTCACCAATGGGATACCGTTTATTCTTCTTCTCCCAAATGGTTCTAGTCCACATCACCTCTTCACGATATTAACATACATGGTAATTAGGTGGTACTTCATGAAGCAAAAGTCCCGACTTTAAAATCTTGGTCATATTTCTTCATCTTCTTGTTATTATCCTTCTGCAGGCCAATCCTCTTACGTCGTTTTAAGCCGGAGACGTCATTCAAACGTTAAACTGTTCCGGTCTGGAAAAACCAGTGTGCTTGAATATAACGTTTTGAGACGATTTAGACTTTTTAAAACTACACGTTTGTTTTTGTCGGTCTTTCTGTCCGTCTTCTTCGTTCTCTTTTAACGGGACTCGTTTCCAACGTTCTAAAGCTCCCCGTTGTGACATCATCACTTCCTGCAATGTAACCGTTGACGCGTCATCTTCTTTCTGCCACTTGGTAAATCAACTTAGAGAAACAGTTTGGAGCGTATATGAAATGGGTCCTCTACGTCTCTGCTAATCAAACCTGAGACCTACACTGAGGACACATTCCTAAATGAGTTGACCCAAAAAGTTTTAGACGGGGACGCTGGCCCATGTTGACTCCAACGCTTCCCACAGTCGTGTCAAGTTGTCTGGATGTCCTTTGGGTGGTGGAACATTCTGGATGCACACAGGAAACTGCTGAGCGTGAAAAACCCAGAAGCGTTGTAGTTCTTGACACAAACAGGTGCGCCTGGTACCTACTGCCGTACACCGTTCAGAGGCACTTAAATCTGTCGTCTTGTTCATTCACCCTCTGAACGGCACACATACACAATCCATGTGTCGATTGTCTTGAGGCTTAAAAATCCTTCTTTAACCCGTCTCCTCACCTTCATCTTCACTGATTTGAAGTGGATTTAACAGGTGACATCAATAAGGGATCATAACCTTCACCAGGATTCACCTGGTCAGTCTATGTCATGGAAAGAGCAGGTGTTCTTAATGTTTTGTCCACTCAGTGTATACGGTCACTTACGTCTGTTTCCTAGAGTGTCTTTGAGTCCCACAACAGACACAGCAGGTGTCCAGAGTCTGTGTTCCAAATAGCACCCTACTACCTATATAGTGCACTTCTTTTGACCACTGCCTGGCCTAAATTAGGGTGCCATTTGGGATTCTACCGGAGGACAGATGGAGAGGGGAGAGAGGGAGAGAGAGGGGAGAGAGGGGAGAGAGGGATGGAGAGGGTGAGGAGGGAGAGAGGGGAGAGAGGGGTGGAGAGGGTGAGGAGGGAGAGAGGGGAGAGAGGGATGGAGAGGGTGAGGAGGGAGAGAGGGGAGAGAGGGATGGAGAGGGTGAGGAGGGAGAGAGGGGAGAGAGGGATGGAGAGGGTGAGGAGGGAGAGAGGGGAGAGAGGGATGGAGAGGGTGAGGAGGGAGAGAGGGGAGAGAGGGATGGAGAGGGTGAGGAGGGAGAGAGGGGAGAGAGGGTGAGGAGGGAGAGAGGGGAGAGAGGGATGGAGAGGGTGAGGAGGGAGAGAGGGGAGAGAGGGTGCGGAGGGAGAGAGGGGAGAGAGGGATGGAGAGGGTGAGGAGGGAGAGAGGGGAGAGAGGGATGGAGAGGGTGAGGAGGGAGAGAGGGGAGAGAGGGATGGAGAGGGTGAGGAGGGAGAGAGGGGAGAGAGGGATGGAGAGGGTGAGGAGGGAGAGAGGGGAGAGAGGGATGGAGAGGGTGAGGAGGGAGAGAGGGGAGAGAGGGTGAGGAGGGAGAGAGGGATGGAGAGGGTGAGGAGGGAGAGAGGGGAGAGAGGGTGAGGAGGGAGAGAGGGGAGAGAGGGATGGAGAGGGTGAGGAGGGAGAGAGGGGAGAGAGGGTGAGGAGGGAGAGAGGGGAGAGAGGGTGAGGAGGGAGAGAGGGGAGAGAGGGTGAGGAGGGAGAGAGGGGAGAGAGGGTGAGGAGGGAGAGAGGGGAGAGAGGGAGAGAGGGGAGAGAGGGATGGAGAGGGTGAGGAGGGAGAGAGGGGAGAGAGGGATGGAGAGGGTGAGGAGGGAGAGAGGGGAGAGAGGGATGGAGAGTGTGAGGAGGGAGAGAGGGGAGAGAGGGATGGAGAGGGTGAGGAGGGAGAGAGGGGAGAGAGGGATGGAGAGGGTGAGGAGGGAGAGAGAAGAGAGAGGGATGGAGAGGGTGCGGAGGGAGAGAGGGGAGAGAGGGGTGGAGAGGGTGAGGAGGGAGAGAGGGGAGAGAGGGGTGGAGAGGGTGAGGAGGGAGAGAGGGGAGAGAGGGATGGAGAGGGTGAGGAGGGAGAGAGGGGAGAGAGGGGTGGAGAGGGTGAGGAGGGAGAGAGGGGAGAGAGGGGTGGAGAGGGTGAGGAGGGAGAGAGGGGAGAGAGGGGTGGAGAGGGTGAGGAGGGAGAGAGGGGAGAGAGGGATGGAGAGGGTGAGGAGGGAGAGAGGGGAGAGAGGGATGGAGAGGGTGAGGAGGGAGAGAGGGGAGAGAGGGGTGGAGAGGGTGAGGAGGGAGAGAGGGGAGAGAGGGATGGAGAGGGTGAGGAGGGAGAGAGGGGAGAGAGGGTGGAGAGGGTGAGGAGGGAGAGAGGGGAGAGAGGGATGGAGAGGGTGAGGAGGGAGAGAGGGGAGAGAGGGATGGAGAGGGTGAGGAGGGAGAGAGGGGAGAGAGGGATGGAGAGGGTGAGGAGGGAGAGAGGGGAGAGAGGGATGGAGAGGGGAGAGAGGGATGGAGAGGGGAGAGAGGGATGGAGAGGAGAGGGGAGAGAGGGATGGAGAGGAGAGGGGAGAGAGGGATGGAGAGGAGAGGGGAGAGAGGGATGGAGAGGGTGAGGAGGGAGAGAGGGGAGAGAGGGATGGAGAGGGTGAGGAGGGAGAGAGGGAGAGAGAGGGATGGAGAGGGTGCGGAGGGAGAGAGGGGAGAGAGGGGTGGAGAGGGTGAGGAGGGAGAGAGGGGAGAGAGGGTGGAGAGGGTGAGGAGGAGAGAGGGGAGAGAGGGATGGAGAGGGTGAGGAGGGAGAGAGGGGAGAGAGGGGTGGAGAGGGTGAGGAGGGAGAGAGGGGAGAGAGGGGTGGAGAGGGTGAGGAGGGAGAGAGGGGAGAGAGGGGTGGAGAGGGTGAGGAGGGAGAGAGGGGAGAGAGGGATGGAGAGGGTGAGGAGGGAGAGAGGGGAGAGAGGGATGGAGAGGGTGAGGAGGGAGAGAGGGGAGAGAGGGGTGGAGAGGGTGAGGAGGGAGAGAGGGGAGAGAGGGATGGAGAGGGTGAGGAGGGAGAGAGGGGAGAGAGGGGTGGAGAGGGTGAGGAGGGAGAGAGGGGAGAGAGGGGTGGAGAGGGTGAGGAGGGAGAGAGGGGAGAGAGGGATGGAGAGGGTGAGGAGGGAGAGAGGGGAGAGAGGGGTGGAGAGGGTGAGGAGGGAGAGAGGGGAGAGAGGGATGGAGAGGGTGAGGAGGGAGAGAGGGGAGAGAGGGGTGGAGAGGGTGAGGATGGAGAGAGGGGAGAGAGGGATGGAGAGGGTGCGATCTGAACAAGCTCCATCATCCAGGCCGTTATCAGACCACCCGCTCTGCTGGCACAAGCTGCTGTGAGGCTGATCACATTAGGAGACAGGGGGGAGCTGGGAGAAGACAGGGGGGGGCAGGGGGAGGTAGAGGGAGATAGGGGGAGGTAGGGGATGGGAGACAGGTGAGGGGAGACAGGGGAGGGGAGGGGAGATGGGGGGGACAGGGGAGAGGAGACAGGGGGAGACAGGGGAGGGGAGACAGGGGAGAGAATGATGGAGTGATGGAGGAGGGGGAGAGAGGGGGAGGAGGGAGAGGGGGAGAGAGGGAGGCGAGAGGGGGAAGGGAGAGTTAGAGAGGGGGAGGAGGGAGAGAGGGATGGAGAGATGGAGGAGAGAGGGAGAGAGGGAGGGAGAGATGGAGAGGGGGAGGAGGGAGAGAGGGATGGAGAGAGGGAGGGATGGAGAGATCAAGATATGGTAGAGAGGGGGAGGAGGGAGAGGGGGGAGACATAGTAACTTGGAGGTATGTTGAGGGAGAGGGGAAACGGGAGAGAGAGATGGTAGAAATAGGAAGGGACAGGTATGGGAGTTGAAGACACAGAGAGATGGTAGAAATAGGAAGGGACAGGTCTGGGACAGGGAGAGGGTTGAAGACACAGAGAGATGGTAGAAACAGGAAGGGACAGGTCTGGGACAGGGAGAGGGTTGAAGACACAGAGTGATGGTAGAAATAGGATGGGACAGGTATGGGACAGGGAGAGGGTTGAAGACACAGAGAGATGGTAGAAACAGGAAGGGACAGGTATGGGACAGGTATGGGAGTTGAAGACACAGAGAGATGGTAGGAATAGGAAGGGACAGGTATGGGACAGGGAGAGGGTTGAAGACACAGAGTGATGGTAGAAATAGGAAGGGACAGGTATGGGACAGGGAGAGGGTTGAAGACACAGAGTGATGGTAGAAATAGGATGGGACAGGTATGGGACAGGGAGAGGGTTGAAGACACAGAGTGATGGTAGAAATAGGAAGGGACAGGTATGGGACAGGGAGAGGGTTGAAGACACAGAGTGATGGTAGAAATAGGAAGGGACAGGTATGGGACAGGGAGAGGGTTGAAGACACAGAGAGAGATGGTAGAAACAGGAAGGGACATGTCTGGGACAGGGAGAGGATTGAAGACACAGAGTGATGGTAGAAATAGTAAGGGACAGGTATGGGACAGGGAGAGAGTTGAAGACACAGAGAGAGATGGTAGAAATAGGAAGGGACAGGTATGGGACAGGGAGAGGTTTGAAGACACAGAGAGATGGTAGAAATAGGAAGGGACAGGTATGGGACAGGGAGAGGGTTGAAGACACAGAGAGATGGTAGAAATAGGAAGGGACATGTCTGGGACAGGGAGAGGGTTGAAGACACAGAGAGATGGTAGAAATAGGAAGGGACATGTCTGGGACAGGGAGAGGGTTGAAGACACAGAGAGATGGTAGAAATAGGAAGGGACAGGTATGGGACAGGGAGAGGGTTGAAGACACAGAGAGATGGTAGAAACAGGAAGGGACAGGTATTGGACAGGGAGAGGGTTGAAGACACAGAGAGATGGTAGAAACAGGAAGGGACAGGTATGGGACAGGGAGAGGGTTGAAGACACAGAGAGATGGTAGAAACAGGATGGGACAGGTCTGGGACAGGGAGAGGGTTGAAGACACAGAGAGAGATGGTAGAAATAGGATGGGACAGGTATGGGACAGGGAGAGGGTTGAAGACACAGAGAGAGATGGTAGAAACAGGAAGGGACAGGTATGGGACAGGGAGAGGGTTGAAGACACAGAGAGAGATGGTAGAAACAGGAAGGGACAGGTATGGGACAGGGAGAGGGTTGAAGACACACAGAGAGATGGTAGAAACAGGATGGGACAGGTATGGGACAGGGAGAGGGTTGAAGACACAGAGAGATGGTAGAAATAGGAAGGGACAGTTCTAGTCAAATCGGAGGAGAAGGATGAAGGACAGACATTGACTGCGGTTAGAGAGATGGACAGAGGAAGGTAGGAAGAGAACGGTATTGGATAAAACTATAAACCTATAAACCTACACTTATTAATGTAGCTACAAAACACCTCTCTCTCCATTCCTTTGTCTCTCTCCGTGGCTCTATAAATCAACCTTATTTTTTACATCAATGCTATAAATATAGAATCCCTATTAGGTCACCTATATAAAAGATCGGTCTGTGATTTTCAACAATCCTAACACTACATTTGTACTTTGCAAGAAATAATGTGTTGACCCAACTGTGCTGACATCTCCTCAGTAGAACCCTGACCCAGATTGATGTAAAGTGGTACACGGACGTATCCTTCCTTTATTGTGGGAAAAGGAACCAATGGGATTGGGAGGGATATTCTGGCTTCATCCATCCTTATAGATATGATATCTCTCTCTCTCTCTCTCTCTCTCTCTCTCTCTCTCTCTCTCTCTCTCTCTCTCTGTCTCTGTCTCTGTCTCTGTCTCTCTCTCTCTCTCTCTGTCTCTCTCTCTCTCTCTCTCTCTATCATCTTTCTCTCTCTCTCTCCTCCTCTCTCTCTCTCCTCTCTCGCTTTATCTCCTCCTTCTCATTATGTCTTCCCACTCTCTCTCTCTCTCTCTCTCTCTCTCTTTCTCTCTCTCTCTCTCCTCTCTCTCTCCTCCTCTCTCTTTTTCTCTCTCAAACCCATTATTGTTATTCCCACATGGAAGTGATATAGATATTTAAATGCTAACCCAGTATTCTCCATCTATCCTTGACAAAAACCTCCTGAGAGAGACTAGAGAGAGGGAGAGAGAGAGATAGATGAAGAGAGAGAGAGAGACAGAGAGAGAGAGACACAGAGAGAGAGAGAGAGAGAGAGAGAGAGAGAGAGCGAGAAAGAGAGAGAGAGACACAGAGACACAGAGACACACAGAGAGAGAGTTTTGAGTTTTAAATAATCTTTATTGGGTCTGGAAACCCACCACACAATAAATACTCATACAAAACCACAGTTACACATCAATTAAAAACACAACTCCAACTCCTCCTCCACAGTAACTAAACACAACAGCCTCTGAATACCCCATATATTCAAAAACAGATCAATATTGTTGACAAGTTTATAATAGGCAAACTCAACCCTTATTCTCGCTGCCACCATTCCCTCCAGCATTCCCACCACATCCACAGACCCTTGTCCCCGAATACTGTTCTTTCGGGTCTTCCATATCGCTAATTTTGCTGCCCCTAACACAAAATTAAGCAACACAACGACACCTTTTTGACTGAACCTGTACTTTGGCCCAAATATATACAGTTGGGAAGAGAAAACCTCTCCCAACGTTGAGAACCAGTCAGTAATCAGGTCAATCATCCCGACCAACCTGGGACACAGTAAAAACAGGTGTGCCAGAGTTTCAGACTCTGCACAGAATGGACACCCCTCCCCCACAGTAGGGTCCAGGTGTACCAGATGCATGTTGGTGGCTATAGCTCCATGTATTATCCTCCATTGGAGGTCAGCTGTCCTCTTATCAATCGGCAGTTTGTATAAGGATCGCCAACAGCCTTTTGGGGAAGCACCTGGACCAAGCACACCCGCCCACCTCGTCGATTTTACCCCTTCCAGGGAAGAGGCATGGGACACCTTTACACATATTCTGTACATGGCCTTCTTTCCCACCTCCTTGAACTCCCCCAGCTCCGGGGTATCGAAGGAAAGCAGCATCCCCACATCCTCCTCAAATGCCCCCACCGCAGCACTAACAATCAGTGCAGGGAACATATAATCCAGACCCTCCTTCCACCGATCAGAATTGGAAATTTCAGTCACATACTGACGATGAAGAACTGGCAAGGAGTCACAGACCTCAGCGACGACCTTCCTCAGTAGGCGAGATGATCGGATCCCCGCTCTTTCTCCCAGCTCCTCCAACGATCTGCTCCTGCTCTGCATCAGATGACCCAGCTTGGTGCACCCCACACCTAACAGGCATGAACGCAGGCTGGCTGAACCCAGAGCACTGGACTGGATGGCAGTGTTATAAAAAGAGGCTCTTCAAAAATCCACATCCCTGGTAGCGTGCCGGCCTTACGGGACTTGTCAAGAACCCTCCAAGCCTGCATAACAGACTCATAAAATGGAGTCAGGCCATTCAACTCACCCCCCTCCAGCTTTAAGAGGAAAAGGTGCTTGTCTAAGCCCAAACAGCCCGCTCTCCTCATCAATGCGTAGGCTGTGTCGACCCAGCTAGAACCGTCACTGTATAACAGTCTCTGGGCTGCTTGAAGCCGGAAAGCCATGATCCTAGAGGAAATGTCCACCAGGCCTTGTCCCCCCTCGTGCAGTGGCAGGTACAGGGCTGCAGCTTTGATCCAGTGTTGTCCAGACCAGAAGAAATTGACAAGGGTCCTCTGAAGCTCTTGTATCAGACCCTTTGGTGGCTGCAAAATCATTAGTCTGTGCCACAGGGTAGAGGCAGCAAGATTATTAATTACCAGTACCCTTCCCCTATAAGACAACTGGGGTAGCACCCATTTCCATCTTGACAGTCTGGCACACACTTTCTCCACTACACCCTCCCAGTTCTTTTTCTGAAAGACATCAGAGCCTAGAAAAACACCCAATGTCTTCATTCCATCTCTGCCCCACTGAAGCCCCCCTGGTAACCGTGGAGCGGACCCTATCTGAAGCTGACCTGCCCACAGCGCTTCACTCTTTCCCCAATTGACTCTCGCTGAGGAGGCACCCTCATACACCATTAAAGCGTCTGAGAGAACCTTAACATCCTCAGCCCCTGTAATAAAAACTGTCACATCATCTGCATACGCAGACAGTGCTATCGTGGGTCCCTTCATTACACCTGGCACAGAGAAACCAGTAAGCTTCGCTCTTAAAAAACAAAGCATTGGTTCAATTGCCAGACTATATAACTGCCCTGAAATTGGGCATCCCTGCCTGATGCCCCTTTGGACAGGGATGGGGCAACTCAAACCACCCCCCACCTTCACCATACACGAGGCCCCAGCATACAGTAAATTCATCCAAGACAAAAAAACATCCCCAAACCCAAAAGCTTTCATCGTTTTAAACAAATACTGGTGGTCCACTCGGTCAAAAGCCTTCTCCTGATCCAAAGAAAGTAAACCCACATTTACATCAGACAGTTTACAAATGTCTAAAACATCTCTTATCAGAGACAAGTTGTCAACAATTGAGCGATCAGGTACACAGTAGGACTGGTCCTTGTGGACCAACAATCCCTAATACTCTTTCAACCTGTTTGAGAGACATTTAGAAACTATTTTGTATTCTGCACACAGCAAAGCAACAGGTCTCCAATTTTTTATGAGAGCCAAATCCCCCTTTTTTGGCAACAGTGAAAGAACAGCACGTTGACAGGATACAGGAAGAGAACCCTCATGAAAAGATTCACACACCACTTTATAAAAATCCTCCCCAATAGACCCCCAAAAATGCTTATAGAACTCAGATGGTAAACCATCAATGCCAGGAGCTCGGCCTGTTGAGAGCTGCATAACTGCTGTGGACAGCTCTTGCAGTGTAATGTCAGAGTCCAATGCGACTCTCTGTTCAGTTCCCAATTGAGGAAGGCCGTGTAACAACTGTTCAGTACACAGAGAGTCACAATCCTCTGCCTTATAGAGGGCAGAGTAGAAATCCACGGCATGTTGACGCATTTCACTGTCATCCGTGGTCACCTTCCCATCAGGGAGACGAAGGCAGACCATCTGTTTACGTTGTAATTTCGACTGTCCAAGGTTAAAGAAAAAAGCACTAGGAGCATCCATGTCCTTGAGGGAAGCGAAACGAGACCTAATCAAGGCACCTTTCACTCTTTCATGCAGAAACGACCTCAGTTCATGTCTCTTGTCCTGTAAGTTCATGACTAGTCCAGGGTCATTCTGAGTGAGCAGCTTCAATTCAATTGATTTGATGTCCTGTTCAAGGGCCTTGATAGTCTCTTTAACTTCAATTTGAGACAAAGCAGTATACTGTTGACAAAATACTCGTATTTGGGCCTTCCCAACATCCCACCATTGTCTCAAGGACTCAAAATTCCCTTTTGTAACCCTCCATTTTTCCCAAAACAACAAAAACCTTTCACAAAACTTGACATCATGTAACAATTTAACATTAAAATACCAGTAAGGTGATGACCTTCGTGGACAGGACAAGTGAATATCAGCAGTAATAATATGATGATCAGAGAAACCCACAGGAGTAATGGCACACCTTCCAACCCTACTACAGTATTGATCAGATACGTACAACCTATCTAACCTTGCTGCACTGACACGACCTTCATTCACTTTCAACCATGTGTACTGCCTAACTTTTGCATTCCTTACTCTCCACACATCAGAAAGCTCTAACTCAGTTAATAGGCCAGACAGGAAAGTGGCTGACCGCAGGTGAGGTTCTTCAGCGTTGCGATCAACAGTAAAATCCACAGTACAGTTCCAGTCCCCCCCTAAAACCATACACCCCTCTTGGTCACACTGTCTTAAGGTTTCTTTTATTTTATCAAACACAACAAGACGCTCGGTACCCTCATTAGGAGCATAAACATTCAAAAAAAAAAAAAAAAAAACCATAACATCCACCTTGACCAATAAAACCCGACCCTTGACAATCTCTGTTGTAGATACCACAGTCACCCCTAAGCCTGAGGAAAACAAGATGGCCACCCCAGCACTGAAATTAGTACCATGACTGAGTATATGCTGCCCCTCCCACCACATTCCCCAGTCAACCTCATTATCCTCATCACTATGTGTCTCCTGTAGGAAAACTACATTAAGCCTTTTCTGTTTTATTTCTTCTAATACCCAAGCCCTCTTATTCCTGTCCCTTCCCCCATTAATATTGAGAGAGCCTACCCTTAGTACCTCCATGTAGAAAAGAGAAAGGAAAAGCAGAAGATACCACAGAGAAACCAAAGAGAAAAAAGACACCCTATGAAGCATGATCATCATCATTATTTACTCTTTTTCTTATTAACCTGACCACGTTTCCCACCACCTTTTGCTGCTGTAACAGCAGTAACAAATTTCCTCAAGCGAAACCGCTTCTTCTCACTCAACTCGTCCAACCCCACCGTCTTCTGTAACATCACAGCTGACCTCACAAACTTATCAACATCAAAATATTCTGCCAATTTGACAGATTTCCCAAAGGTCTGATCCAGAAAACCATTTACCTCCTCTAGATCATAAATTGAGTCCTCACCAGCTGCTGTCATATCAGAAGAGATATCCATATCCTTCTCCTGATCCTCCTCAGCTGAGGCCACAGACCACTGACTCCCTTCTACCACATCCCTTTCAACACTCCCCACTTGCACCTCATCACTCGTACCAGGCATCTCCTCCACTACCTGGGAGACTAGCCCCACCTGAACCCCATTACCCGTGGTGGGTATCTCCTCCACTACCTGAGAGCCTAGCTCCACATGAACCCCCTCCTGTACTCCATTACTCGTAGTAGGCATCTCCTCCACTACCTGGGAGATTAGCTCCACATGAACCCCCTCCTGTACTCCATTACTCGTAGTAGGCATCTCCTCCACTACCTGGGAGATTAGCTCCACATGAACCCCCTCCTGTACTCCATTACTCGTACCAGGCATCTCCTCCACTACCTGGGAGATTAACTCCATTTGAACCCCCTCCTGTACTCCATTACTCGTACCAGGCATCTCCTCCACTACCTGGGAGATTAACTCCATTTGAACCCCCTCCTGTACTCCATTACTCGTAGTGGGCGTCTCCTCCACTACCTGGGAGATTAACTCCATATGAACCCCCTCCTGTGCCCCAGTACTCGTACCAGGCATCTCCTCCACTACCTGGGAGATTAACTCCATTTGAACCCCCTCCTGTACTCCATTACTCGTAGTGGGCGTCTCCTCCACTACCTGGGAGATTAACTCCATATGAACCCCCTCCTGTGCCCCAGTACTCGTACTGGGCACCTCCTCACCAGTCTGAGGAACTGTCTCTTCAGATCTATCCTTGCCTTCTACAACAATATTTTTCTGCTGCATAATATTTCCCTCTAATACAAGTTGCAAACTCGTGGCCTCAACACGGATAACTTGTTCCTCGGCAACAGGTGCTTGTGGCTGCTCAACCACTATCAGCCCACCTCTCCCTACATCAGTGGGCCCAGGCGTTATGATGACCACCTGCGCCCCTCCCTCTGCCTTCTCCCTTTTCGGGCAAGCATGTCGCTTATGGCCAACATCCCCACACTCAAAACACCGTTGACTACCCGTACTAGCATAAGCCATATATAGTCTATTGTCATACTTGACTTTAAACGATATCTCTAAAGTCTGCTCCGGTGAGTCCAAAAACATAAACACCTGTCGCCGAAACGACATAACCTGTTTCAACGCCGGGTGTTTGCAACCCAACGGAACAACCTTAATTGAGCTTGCAAACTTCCCAAAGCGCAATAACTCGCGCTCCAATAGCTCATTTGGAATAAACGGTGGTACATTTGAAATAGTTACCCTTGTTGACGGAGAAAAAAGCGGCGTAACTTGAATAAACATTCCTTTAAGAAGTACGCCCTGCTCAACCATACGATCAACAAGGCGCTCTTCTCTAAGAAATACCACCACCGCTTTGTTCATCCGTGACGCATAAGCAATATTCTCATATCCTACCTTCTCTCCTACGGCGACCAGAAACTCCTCCACCGTGACAGTAGCTTCAGTAACACACCTAAAGCCGTGCCGAAGTGACAGGGACGGCATTCCAATTCGGGAAGCCATCCCCGCCAAAATCAAGGTAATTTCGATACGAAAAAACCTAAATACTTAATTCTACCACACAAAAAAATATATATATAATAATCTTAATCATGCACAGAAGAAACCAAAGAATGCCACCAAGAAAGAGAAAACCGAAAGAAAGTTCTGAAAATCTAACTCTACACAACACACGCACTCCCTCGATCATACACTTCCCAGCATGCACCAAACACTCCCAGCATGCAGAGAGAGAGAGAGAGAGAGAGAGAGAGAGACAGAAAGAGAGAGAGAGAGAGAGAGAGAGAGAGAGAGAGAGAGAGAGAGACACAGAGACACAGAGACACACAGAGAGAGAGAGAGAGAGAGAGAGAGAGAGAGAGAGAGAGAGAGAGAGAGAGAGACAGAAAGAGAGAAGGAGAGAGAGAGAGAGAGAGAGAGAGAGAGAGACAGGGAGAGAGAGAGAGACACAGAGACAGAGACAGAGAGAGAGACACAGAGACAGAGAGAGATACACCGAGAGAGAGAATGAGAGAGAGAGAGGTTAAACCTTACAGCTCTATCCTGAGATGGAGAAATGGAAGGGGAGGTGATGCCTAACTGTCACTAACCCTGTGTGTCCCAACTTGGCATCCTGTTTAGCCCTGTGAGCCCTGGTCAAACACTGTGTGAGGTAAAGCATTAAACTTGGCAGAGCTTCAGAGGTGATCAATAAGGACATCTGTAGAGAGCTCCACCGTGCCAAGTCTCTACACACACCGCCCGCCTGCCCACAGACCCCTAGCCTACACATAGCCACGCATCCTCAATTGGCACCCTATTCCCTAGATAGTGCACTTCATTTGCACTATAAGTAGTTGAAGTAGTAGTGCACTATAAAAGGGAATAACGTGCCATTTGTGATGCAGGATATGTATATATATGGAAGCAGGACTGGTTACAATGAAGAATCATCACTTCGTTCCCAAGTACACTCCTAACTCAATATGGATCGTATTACGTGCTGTTGACACCTCAAACAAATACATCTTGACTGGTAATTATAGTGTACTTCACAAACTGAAGAGAGGAGGGGAAATATGGAAATGTAGACGTTTATTTAAGATGATTGAACAGACTTGTTGTCTTTGCAGGGGAAGGGATACAGCCCGGGGACAGTAGAGGACGTAATCCCTACATAGTGTACTACTGACTACCTTATGGGCCCTGGTCAATAGCAGAGAATGGAATGCCATTTGGGATCAGGGACTGGGCCATGGGACTGGGCCATGATATATCTCAGTACCAGGGACTGGGCCATGGGACTGGGCCATGATATATCTCAGTACCAGGGACTGGGCCATGGGACTGGGCCATGATATATCTCAGTACCAGGGACTGGGCCATGGGACTGGGCCATGATATATCTCAGTACCAGGGACTGGGCCATGGGACTGGGCCATGATATATCTCAGTACCAGGGACTGGGCCAGTATATATCTCAGCACCAGGGACTGGGCCATGGGACTGGGCCAGTATATATCTCAGTACCAGGGACTGGGCCATGGGACTGGGCCATGATATATCTCAGTACCAGGGACTTGGCCATGGGACTGGGCCATGATATATCTCAGCACCAGGGACTGGGCCATGGGACTGGGCCATGATATATCTCAGCACCAGGGACTGGGCCATGGGACTGGGCCATGATATATCTCAGCACCAGGGACTGGGCCATGATATATCTCAGCACCAGGGACTGGGCCATGGGACTGGGCCATGATATATCTCAGCACCAGGGACTGGGCCATGATATATCTCAGCACCAGGGACTGGGCCATGGGACTGGGCCATGATATATCTCAGCACCAGGGACTGGGCCATGGGACTGGGCCATGATATATCTCAGTACCAGGGACTGGGCCATGGGACTGGGCCATGATATATCTCAGCACCAGGGACTGGGCCATGGGACTGGGCCATGATATATCTCAGTACCAGGGACTGGGCCATGGGACTGGGCCATGATATATCTCAGCACCAGGGACTGGGCCATGGGACTGGGCCATGATATATCTCAGTACCAGGGACTGGGCCATGGGACTGGGCCATGATATATCTCAGTACCAGGGACTGGGCCATGGGACTGGGCCATGATATATCTCAGCACCAGGGACTGGGCCATGGGACTGGGCCATGATATATCTCAGCACCAGGGACTGGGCCATGGGACTGGGCCATGATATATCTCAGCACCAGGGACTGGGCCATGGGACTGGGCCATGATATAGCTCAGCACCAGGGACTGGGCCATGGGACTGGGCCATGATATATCTCAGTACCAGGGACTGGGCCATGGGACTGGGCCATGATATATCTCAGCACCAGGGACTGGGCCATGGGACTGGGCCAGTATATATCTCAGTACCAGGGACTGGGCCAGTATATATCTCAGTACCAGGGACTGGGCCAGTATATATCTCAGTACCAGGGACTGGGCCAGTATATATCTCAGTACCAGGGACTGGGCCATGATATATCTCAGTACCAGGGACTGGGCCAGTATATATCTCAGTACCAGGGACTGGGCCAGTATATATCTCAGTACCAGGGACTGGGCCAGTATATATCTCAGTACCAGGGACTGGGCCAGTATATATCTCAGTACCAGGGACTGGGCCAGTATATATCTCAGTACCAGGGACTGAGCCAGTAAAATCTCTGAGTGTACAAAACATTAAGAACACCTGCTCTTTCCATGACATAGACGGACCAAATGAATCCAGGTGAAAGCTATGATCCCTTATTGATGTCACTTGTTAAATCCACTTCAATCAGAGTAGATGAAGGGGAGGAGACAGATTAAAAGAAGGATTTTTAAGCCTTGAGAGGCTTACGGTAGTAGGTGCCAGGCACACCGGTTTGTGTCAAAAACTTTAAAGCTGCTGAGTTTTTCACGCTCAGCAGTTTCCTGTGTGTATCCAGAATGTTCCAGCACCCAAAGGACATCCAGACAACTTGACACGACTGTGGGAAGCGTTGGAGTCAACATGGACCAGCGTTTCTGTGGAACAGTTTCAACACCTTGTAGAGTCCATGCCTCGAACGAATTGAGGCTGGTTCTGAGGGAGAGAAAAAAAAAATATTTGCAAAATGTGAAAGGTCAAATCAAATCAAATCAAATGTTATTGGTCACATACACATGGTTAGCAGATGTTAATGCGAGTGTAGCGAAATGCTTGTGCTTCTAGTTCCGACAACGCAGTAATAACCAACGAGTAATCTAACCTAACAATTTCACAACAAATACTTAATACACACAAATCTAAAGGGATGGAATCAGAATATGTACATATAAATATATGGATGAGTGATGGCCGTGCGGCATAGACTAAGATACACTAGATAGTATAGAATACAGTATATACATATGAGATGAGTAATGTCAGAGCAGCATAGACTAAGATACACTAGATAGTATAGAATACAGTATATACATATGAGATGAGTAATGTCAGAGCAGCATAGACTAAGATACACTAGATAGTATAGAATACAGTATATACATATGAGATGAGTAATGTCAGATATGTAGACATTATTAAAGTGACTAGTGTTCCATTTATTAAAGTGGCCAGTGATTTCTAGTCTGTATATAGAGCAGCCGCCTCTCTGTGTTAGTGATGGCTGTTTAACAGTCTGATGGCCTTGAGATAGAAGCTGTTTTTCAGTCTCTCGGTCCCTGCTTTGATGCACCTGTACTGACCTCGCCTTCTGGATGATAGCGGGGTGAACAGGCAGTGGCTAGAGTGGTTGTTGTCCTTGATGATATGTATGGCCTTCCTGTGACATCGGGTGGTGTAGGTGTCCTGGAGGGCAGGTAGTTTGCCCCCGGTGATGCGTTGTGCAGACCTCACTACCCTCTGGAGAGCCTTACGGTTGTGGGCGGAGCAGTTGTCGTACCAGGTGGTGATACAGCCCGACAGGATGCTCTCAATTGTGCATCTGTAAAAGTTTGTCAGGGTTTTAGGTGACAAGCCAAATTTCTCCAGCCTCCTGAGGTTGAAGAGGCACTGTTGTGCCTTCTTCACCACTCTGTTTGTGTGGGTGGACCATGAGTTTGGAGGGCACTATGGTGTTGAATGCTGAGCTGTAGTCAATGAACAGCATTCTTACATAGGGATTCCTCTTGTCCAGATGGGAGAGGGCAGTGGGCAGTGTGATGGCGATTGCATCGTCTGTGGATCTATTGGGGCGGTAAGCAAATTGAAGTGGGTCTAGGGTATCAGGTAAGGTAGAGGTGATATGATCCTTGACTCACCTCTCAAAGCACTTCATGATGACAGAAGTGAGTACTATGGGGTCGATAATCATTAAGTTCAGTTATCTTTGCCTTCTTGGGTACAGGAACAATGGTGGCCATCTTGAGGCATGTGGGGACAGCAGACTGGGATAGGGAGCGATTGAATATGTCCGTATACACACCAGCCAGCTGGTCTGCGCATGCTCTGAGGACGCGGCCAAGGAAGCCGTCTGGGCCAGCAGCCTTGCGAGGGTTAACACGTTTAAATGTCTTACGTCGGCCACGGAGAAGGCGAGGGGGAGGGGCCTGCTGTACTTGTTAGCGGGCCGCGTCTGTGGCACTGTATTATCCTCTAAGCGGACAAAGAAGGTGTTTAGTTTGTCTGGAAGCAAGACGTCGGTGTCCGTGACGTGGCTGGTTACCGTTTTGTAGTCCGTGATTTCCTGTAGACCCTGCTACATACGTCTCGTGTCGGAGCCGTTGACAACACTTTGTGGTGTTCTTAATGTTTTGTACACTAAAGTGTCTCAGTACTTGACCGTTCAGTCAGTCAGTACATCAACTACATGTTTCCGTGCTCCTCAGACATGGTAATTACCCATGGTTCCTTGCTCCTCAGACATGGTAATTACCCATGGTTCCTTGCTCCTCAGACATGGTAATTACCCATGGTTCCTTGCTCCTCAGACATGGTAATTACCCATGGTTCCTTGCTCCTCAGACATGGTAATTACCCATGGTTCCTTGCTCCTCAGACATGGTAATTACCCATGGTTCCTTGCTCCTCAGACATGGTAATTACCCATGGTTCCTTGCTCCTCAGACATGGTAATTACCCATGGTTCCTTGCTCCTCAGACATGGTAATTACCCATGGTTCCTTGCTCCTCAGACATGGTAATTACCCATGGTTCCTTGCTCCTCAGACATGGTAATTACCCATGGTTCCTTGCTCCTCAGACATGGTAATTACCCATGGTTCCTTGCTCCTCAGACATGGTAATTACCCATGGTTCCTTGCTCCTCAGACATGGTAATTACCCATGGTTCCTTGCTCCTCAGACATGGTAATTACCCATGGTTCCTTGCTCCTCAGACATGGTAATTACCCATGGTTCCTTGCTCCTCGGACATGGTAATTACCCATGGTTCCTTGCTCCTCAGACATGGTAATTACCCATGGTTCCTTGCTCCTCAGACATGGTAATTACCCATGGTTCCTTGCTCCTCGGACATGGTAATTACCCATGGTTCCTTGCTCCTCAGACATGGTAATTACCCATGGTTCCTTGCTCCTCAGACATGGTAATTACCCATGGTTCCTCGGTGGTTAGTTTGAACGGCTATTAAGAATAATAAACTACGGACGACCTGGTGGGACTTGCTGTCCCTTTGTATAGTCTCAATAAAAGAGACAGGCTTTTACGCTGTCTGTCTTTGGTCTCTGTAGCACACAGGCCCTGTTGAATTTCAATGGAACGCCGTCTCTGTCGAGTCACACTTAAAGAGACATAGCTAATTAGCAAAAAGGACGTTGTTTTCCCGACGTTAAATTGGAAGAAAAAAAAACCCCCGAATTAATAAGCCATCAGTTGAATAAGTCAAGATAAAACATTTGGGTGTCTGTCTCTCCGCGTGCCAAATGGACCCCTATTAACCCATAGGACTCTGGTCAAGCGGAGTGCACGATGTAGGGAATAGGGGGCTATTTGGGACACAGATTCTCTGTGTGTTGTTTTCTCCAGAGCTTTTCTCTTTGTCAGTTTGTGGTGAACCCGTTCAACGCCTTGGTAAACTCTACGGTTTGTTTCCTAATTTAATCTCTCAAACGTTAATTAACTGTTGACAAAGGAGACCTGGAGAAAAGGTGTGTGTGCATGTGTGTGTGTGCACACACGTGTGTGTGTGTTTGTGTATGTGGGCACACGTGTGTGTGTGTGTGTGTGTGTGTGTGTGTGTGTGTGTGTGTGTGTGTGTGTGTGTGTGTGTGTGTGTGTGTGTGTGTGTGTGTGTGTGTGTGTGTGTGTGTGTGTGTGTGTGTGTGTGTGTGTGTGTGTGTGTGTGTGCGTTGCTCCCCTCTGCCACGTTGACTAAGGTTGACCCTTTTATTTCCCAGGGTTTTCAAACTGACAAAACAATAATTAGAATGTATATGTTATGGCTCTTATCTAGAACCTGCAGGAGGAAAGCAGCTCTGATGAAGGGAAGAGTTCATTCTGCAGGTAGGAAGAGATGCTGTGTATCCACCGTGTGGTGAAGAAGGCTCAACAGCACCTCTTCAACCTCAGGAGGCTGAAGAGATTTTTTTCTTGGCACCTAAAACCCTCACAAACTTCTATAGATGCGCCATTGAGAGCATCCTGTCGGGCTGTAAAAACGAAAAAATGCACCGACCGCAACCGCAGGGCTCTCCAGAGGGTGGTGCGGTCATCCCAACGCATCATCATCGGGGGCAAACTGCCTGCCCTCCAGGAAACCTACAGCACCCGATGTCACAGGAATGACATCCATCTCTCTCTTTCACTCCCTCCATCTCTCTCTTTCACTCCCTCCATCTCTCTCTTTCTCTCCCTCCATCTCTCTTCCTCTCCCTCCTTCTCTCTCTCTCTCTCTCTCTCTCTCTCTCTCTCTCTCTCTCTCTCTCTCTCTCTCTCTCTCTCTCTCTCTCTCTCTCTCTCTCTCTCTCTCTCTCTCTTTCTCTCTCTCTTTCTCTCCCTCTATCTCTCTCTCTTTCACTCCATCTCTCTCCTTTTCTCTCCCTCTTCTCTCTCTTTCTCTCCCTCCTCTCCCTCCATCTCTCCCTCCATCTCTCGTTCCTTCTCCAGGTAAAATGACATTGGCATGAGGCTTTGAGAGACCCTGGGTGCATGCAGATTGTATAGCGTTTCCACATGGAGTTTCACTGTGTGTGTGTGTGTGTGTGTGTGTGTGTGTGTGTGTGCGTGCGTGCGTGCGTGCGTGCGTGCGTGCGTGCGTGCGTGCGTGCGTGCGTGCGTGCGTGCGTGCGTGCGTGCATGCTTGCGTGTGTGTGTGTGTCTGTATGGTCTTCATTCTCTCTAAGCATTTCGATTGTGAGAAGAAAGCCACGTCACTGGTGAGAAATCTGAAGAAGCAGCAGCTTTTACTAGATGGTTTAGTGTCCCGCCTGCCCCTTCACCATCTCTGTTACAATACGTCCTCTACGACACCCTATCCTATTGTAGTGCCCCTTCACCATCTCTGTAACAATACGTCCTCTACGACACCTTATCGTATTGTAGTGCCCCTTCACCATCTCTGTTACAATACGTCCTCTACGCACCCTATCCTATTGTAGTGCCCCTTCACCATCTCTGTTACAATACGTCCTCTACGACACCCTATTCTATTGTAGTGCCCCTTCACCATCTCTGTTACAATACGTCCTCTACGACACCCTATTCTATTGTAGTGCCCCTTCACCATCTCTGTTACAATACGTCCTCTACGACACCCTATTCTATTGTAGTGCCCCTTCACCATCTCTGTTACAATACGTCCTCTACGCACCCTATCCTATTGTAGTGCACTACATTTAACCAGGGAATAGGGTGCACTATGTAGGGAATGGTGCACTATGTAGGGAATAGGGTGCACTATGTAGGGAATAGGGTGCACTATGTAGGGAATAGGGTGCACTATGTAGGGAATAGGGTGCACTATGTAGGGAATAGGGTGCACTATGTAGGGAATAGGGTGCACTACGTAGGGAATAGGGTGCACTACGTAGGGAATAGGGTGCACTACGTAGGGAATAGGATGCGCTATGTAGGGAATAGGGTGCACTACGTAGGGAATAGGGTGCACTACGTAGGGAATAGGGTGCACTACGTAGGGAATAGGGTGCACTAGGTAGGGAATAGTGGCCCATCAGGACTGCTGAGGAGTTGCCCGTTTGTCAGTGTTCTGCAGTGAGTCGTTATCGTGAATTTGAATGAGTGCATTCTGTGTGTTGAAGTCAATGAAAGGTAAACTGTTCTGTATCTCATACAGGCAGTCGGACCTTTACACAGGAAGGGTCTCCTTTATTCTGTTTGGAGGAAAATAACTTAATTCTAGTCTCATAATATCAAGGCTGTAGGATTAGATTTACACTGAGAGGTGGTAGGTAACCCAGGCTATAGGATTAGATAAACACTGAGAGGTGGTAGGTAACCCAGGCTATAGGATTAGATAAACACTGAGAGGTGGTAGGTAACCCAGGCTATAGGATTAGATAAACACTGAGAGGTGGTAGGTAACCCAGGCTGTAGGATTAGATTAACACTGAGAGGTGGTAGGTAACCCAGGCTGTAGGATTAGATTAACACTGTGAGGTGGTAGGTAACCCAGGCTGTAGGATTAGATAAACACTGAGAGGTGGTAGGTAACCCAGGCTATACGATTAGATAAACACTGAGAGGTGGTAGGTAACCCAGGCTATAGGATTAGATAAACACTGAGAGGTGGTAGGTAACCCAGGCTATAGGATTAGATTAACACTGAGAGGTGGTAGGTAACCCAGGCTGTAGGATTAGATAAACACTGAGAGTTGGTCGGTAACCCAGGCTATAAGATTAGATAAACACTGAGAGGTGGTAGGTAACCCAGGCTATAGGATTAGATAAACACTGAGAGGTGGTAGGTAACCCAGGCTATAGGATTAGATTAACACTGAGAGGTGGTAGGTAACCCAGGCTGTAGGATTAGATAAACACTGAGAGTTGGTCGGTAACCCAGGCTATACGATTAGATAAACACTGAGAGGTGGTAGGTAACCCAGGCTGTAGGATTAGATAAACACTGAGAGGTGGTAGGTAACCCAGGCTATAGGATTAGATAAACACTGAGAGGTGGTAGGTAACCCAGGCTATAGGATTAGATAAACACTGAGAGGTGGTAGGTAACCCAGGCTATACGATTAGATAAACACTGAGAGGTGGTAGGTAACCCAGGCTGTAGGATTAGATAAACACTGAGAAGTGGTAGGTAACCCAGGCTATAGGATTAGATAAACACTGAGAGGTGGTCGGTAACCCAGGCTATAGGATTAGATAAACACTGAGAGGTGGTAGGTAACCCAGGCTATAAGACTAGATAAACACTGAGAGGTGGTAGGTAACCCAGGCTGTAGGATTAGGTAAACACTGAGAGGTGGTAGGTAACCCAGGCTATAAGATTAGATAAACACTGAGAGGTGGTAGGTAACCCAGGCTGTAGGATTAGATAAACACTGAGAGGTGGTAGGTAACCCAGGCTATAGGATTAGATAAACACTGAGAGGTGGTAGGTAACCCAGGCTATAGGATTAGATAAACACTGAGAGGTGGTAGGTAATCCAGGCTTTAGGATTAGATAAACACTGAGAGGTGGTAGGTAACCCAGGCTATAGGATTAGATAAACACTGAGAGGTGGTAGGTTACCCAGGCTATAGGATTAGATTAACACTGAGAGGTGGTAGGTAACCCAGGCTGTAGGATTAGATAAACACTGAGAGTTGGTCGGTAACCCAGGCTATACGATTAGATAAACACTGAGAGGTGGTAGGTAACCCAGGCTATAGGATTAGATAAACACTGAGAGGTGGTAGGTAACCCAGGCTATAGGATTAGATTAACACTGAGAGGTGGTAGGTAACCCAGGCTGTAGGATTAGATAAACACTGAGAGTTGGTCGGTAACCCAGGCTATACGATTAGATAAACACTGAGAGGTGGTAGGTAACCCAGGCTGTAGGATTAGATAAACACTGAGAGGTGGTAGGTAACCCAGGCTATAGGATTAGATAAACACTGAGAGGTGGTAGGTAACCCAGGCTATACGATTAGATAAACACTGAGAGGTGGTAGGTAACCCAGGCTGTAGGATTAGATAAACACTGAGAAGTGGTAGGTAACCCAGGCTATAGGATTAGATAAACACTGAGAGGTGGTAGGTAACCCAGGCTATAAGACTAGATAAACACTGAGAGGTGGTAGGTAACCCAGGCTGTAGGATTAGATAAACACTGAGAGGTGGTAGGTAACCCAGGCTATAAGATTAGATAAACACTGAGAGGTGGTAGGTAACCCAGGCTGTAGGATTAGATAAACACTGAGAGGTGGTAGGTAACCCAGGCTATAGGATTAGATCAACACTGAGAGGTGGTAGGTAACCCAGGCTATAGGATTAGATAAACACTGAGAGGTGGTAGGTAACCCAGGCTATAGGATTAGATAAACACTGAGAGGTGGTAGGTAACCCAGGCTATAGGATTAGATAAACACTGAGAGGTGGTAGGTTACCCAGGCTATAGGATTCTCCTCCTCTCTACAGTGGGATGTGTCTGGGGGGTGAGATAGATTGACCCTGTCGTCCTCTCTACAGTGGGATGTGTCTGGGGGGTGAGACAGATTGACCCTGTCCTCCTCTATACAGTGGGACGTGTCAGGGGGGTGAGACAGATTGACCCTGTCCTCCTCTCTACAGTGGGATGTGTCTGGGGGGTCAGACAGATTGACCCTGTCCTCCTCTCTACAGTGGGATGTGTCTGGGGGGGTGAGACAGATTGACCCTGTCCTCCTCTCTACAGTGGGATGTGTCTGGGGGGTGAGACAGATTGACCCTGTCCTCCTCTCTACAGTGGGATGTGTCTAGGGGGTGAGACAGATTGACCCTGTCCTCCTCTATACAGTGGGACGTGTCAGGGGGGTGAGACAGATTGACCCTGTCCTCCTCTCTACAGTGGGATGTGTCTGGGGGGTGAGACAGATTGACCCTGTCCTCCTCTCTACAGTGGGATGTGTCTAGGGGGTGAGACAGATTGACCCTGTCCTCCTCTCTACAGTGGGATGTGTCTGGGGGGTGAGACAGATTGACCCTGTCCTCCTCTCTACAGTGGGATGTCTCTGGGGGGGTGAGACAGATTGACCCTGTCCTCCTCTCTACAGTAGGATGTGTCTGGGGGGTGAGACAGATTGACCCTGTCCTCCTCTCTACAGTGGGATGTGTCTGGGGGGTGAGACAGATTGACCCTGTCCTCCTCTCTACAGTGGGACGTGTCTGGGGGGTGACCCTTTACCCCATTCAAAAGCACTTAAATCTCTTGTCTTGCCCGTTCACCCTCTGAACGGCACACATACACAATCCATGTCTCAATTGTCTCAAGGCTTAAAAATCCTTCTTTAACCCGTCTCCTCCCCTTCATCTACACTGATTGAAGTGGATTTAACAGGTGACATCAATAAGAGATCATAGTTTTCACCTGGATTCACCTGGTCAGTCTATGTCATGGAAAGAGCAGGTGTTCTTAATGTTTTGTCCACTCCGTGTATAGTGCACTACTTTGGGCCAGAACTCTAATGGCCCTAGTCAATAGGAGTAGGAATAGGGGGCCATTTGGGACACGCCCACAGAGAACATGGAAATGCTCGTGAAAAGGGCACAGAGACCTAGAGAAATAACCTCCTTGGAGAATTCTCCTGCACAGAAAAAGCATTTTCTGCCCACGTAAAATCCCAACGAGAGAGAGAGAGAGAGAGAGAGAGAGAGAGATAGAGAGAGACAGAGAGAGAGACAGAGAGAGAGACAGAGACAGAGAGAGAGACAGAGAGACAGAGAGAGACAGAGAGAGAGAGAGAGAGAGAGAGAGACAGAGAGAGAGACAGAGAGAGAGACAGAGACAGAGAGAGAGACAGAGAGACAGAGAGAGACAGAGAGAGACAGAGAGAGACAGAGAGAGAGAGATAAAAAGGGGGAGAAAAAGACAGACAGAGAAAGAGAAATGTAGAGAGGGAGAGAGAATGAGAAAAAGAGAGCGATATGCAGAGAGATTTCCCATGTTTCCTAAATGTGCAACCGCCTAGCCAGCGCTCCATAACAAGCATTCACTCTCATTACCTGAAGAAAGACTGTCGCCATTAAATTGAAATGTAATTTGTGAAATTGTGTTTTAATGTAGCTATTGGGTCCGGCCCCTTCCAGTGACGGTTTCTGTTGGACCCTCTCTCTCCTCGCGGCCATTTAATTGAGCTAATGGAGGAAGCTGCTAATGGCCTGCTTTATCTCGGCTTTGGTGACATTTCATCAGGGCTGGTGGTTGATTTTCCTCCAGACTGCCGCCGTTGTGTTAAGCCCATAGTCACACAGTGTAGCAGCGACACACACACACACTCACACTAAACACACACAAACACACACTAAACACACACACACTAAACACACACACACAAACACTAAACACACACACACACACACACTAAACACACACACACATACTAAACACGCACACACACAATAAAAACACACACACAAACACACACACACACCCCCACACACACTAAACACACACACACACACACACACACACACACACACACACAAAGCATATTGGAGGTGGTTGAGAAACAACCCCAAACCAAACCAATGTGTAAATGTGTAGACTTCATCCCAGCAGACTGTGAGCGATGCCGTCTGGGTAGAAGGAGGCATAATTCAACAGTAATAACACTCGGTATTCATGAGGCGAGGTGAAGTATGTTCCTGATCAGTTAGAAACAAGCCTACTGCCTACGAGGCCTACTGCCTCGCCCTGTACAGACACCCACATGCTTTACACTGCTAATGCTGGGTTCATGTCCACTTCTATCTGCGGTTGGGTTCATGTCCACTTCTATCTGCGGTTGGGTTCATGTCCGGGGCACCAAGCAGGTATAAAGGTTTCATTTTTAACTGGTTCTTCTGAATAACATAAATAGATGCATGTGAGAGAACACACACACACACACACACACACGCAGCATAAACGAAACCATAATCAATCAGTCACGTTTGAGCTCCATTTCGTACATATCAAATCACTATATCAAACACCATCTGTCCTTGTACTGAAAGAGATTATCCAACAAGTACATGATGTTCTCATAGGACACACACACACACACACACACACACACACACACACACACACACACAACCCCAAAAGTTAAACTTGTTCTCAGGAAAAAGGGTAGGCTATGTTAATACCTAAATAGGCTATAAAATATGAACTAACACCACTTGGCGGAAAAAAATGAACGATCTGTCTAGCTCAAATAGGCGACCAAATATAGTCCTAAACAGCTGCTAGGTAGACAGGTTCAAATCAAAGCCGTGTCTGTGTTTGAATTTTGAAAACGGAAAAAGCAGAGGAACCGAAGGACTATCCATTCTGTTCGTGTCGGTTGCGCCTAGGGACCACCTACCAATCTGTATTCTGTCAACTGGTTTTTAAATCCCTCCCTTGTTACGGACACGGTCAAATCCTATAGGCCGAGAGTCGTACCCACCTCTTCAAATCTATTGGTTAGCGCTGCATCAGTAAGAATGTTTAACGCACCATGAGTTGAGCAGAGTTTAGTCCGAGAGAAGCCGTGCAACGGGAATGAACAGACCCGCACGGGGAACATAATAATCCAACCGTCAGCACCGGGAGAACGGAGAGGAGAACGGAACGAGCTCATTGACATTACAGTCATACTTTTTCTGGAGCACTTCTACTTCGGTAGCTGCGCCCGCACCACTCGTAGCGCTGCTAGTCTGCGTCGGTCCGAGCTGGTTGGTGGCTTCATTCTCGCCACCCGGGGAAGGAATATCAGGGTGACAGACCAAGCGAAGGGATTGCGCTTTAACATAAACCAAAACCAAAGGATTATTTGTGTTTTGTATTTAACCTGATACATTTCGGTAAGTGGATGTTTTTACCCCCTTCTCTGGTCCACTGTCGTAGCGCAGGTGTTTACCATAGGATTCCTATTCTCACCAGGCAGGCTATAAGGCGTTTAAAACGGATCAACGGATAACGGGAGTTTTACCAAACCTCTCCAGTCTCTCGGTGTGGATGCAACAGCTTCTGAGAAGCCACGAGCCTCGCCAGCCCAGGGATGAACTGGAACGGAATAAATAGGAGGCTTGATTCTAGTCTTGTTTTGTGTCTCGGTATTTATGATTTCCCTTTGGATCGTTTTAAATAGGCGGATTATGCTAATTTGTTAACGCGTGTAAGAGGCTCATTTTAACGCATTCCTATTCATACGGGTTACTCAAAGCGGGTGGCTATATATCTATTGATTTAGATGTGGCTGTACATTCATATATTCCTTTAGTTATAAACTGCCGAATGTGTCACAGGCGGAAAAAATGACATATTTATTCATACTTATGACCGTTGTCATCTACATCCTAATAACCAATTTGAATATCCTATTGAAGCGCATGTGCCAGGTTTCCTACAGCACGCGGGTAGTTTTATAGAGCATGTATCCATACGATCAAAAGGACAACAACACAAAGCAGTATTGTGTATCATTAGCACTGCGCCTCCTCCGACGCTTCTCAAGGTTACCTAATTGACAGGCTATCCCCATCCATTGTGGGAATGATATTACGCATTAGTTGTGCGTTTCATGTTGAAGGACTCAGTCACTGCATATTCACACACACAGCTAAGGATATTATTATCATCAAGTCAAGACGAGTCATTATGTCTAGTATATTGATATATAAATACACTTTATTAACATATAATATTATTTACCCCCCCCCCCCCTTTGTGTTTCAGGCAAGAGAGCGACAGAGAGAGCACGGGAACGCATAACGGCTGTTCTATTCCGTTGGAAACAGACTGGGTTGCGATTATTCCTGAGATGAGCCTGGGCGTTCAACTGAATTTAAATTAGGTGTCCACGAGCACCACCGTTTTCTATACGGGAAAGGAGAGCGAGAGAGAAAAGGGAATTTAAATCGGTGGTCTAGAATGACTTCTACATTCCACGATGAACGGAACTGTGTGTTTAATCCTGAATGGTAGAAATCACCCATTTTGTGTTGAAGAAATCAACAGGTCGGAGTCGGAAGCGTAAAAAAAAAATCCCTCGAAATTAAAAAACCCTCTCACCGAAGGATGTATCTTTCTATTTTATTTTTCCTTCTCCTTTGGGCTCAAGCCCTGGCTTTGAAAAACTTGAATTATTCCGTTAACGAAGAACAAGGACCGGGGACGGTTATAGGCAACATCGCCAAAGATGCTAAACTCGGTCTCGGGCAAGGGGGACAAGGGAAAAAGTCCAACTTCAGGGTTTTGGAGAATTCAGCACCACATCTCATCGATGTGGACCCTGAGAGCGGGCTGCTCTACACCAAGCAACGCATCGACAGGGAAACACTGTGTCGGCGGAACCCCAAATGTCAACTCTCCATGGAGGTATTTGCTAACGACAAAGAGATCTGCATGATTAAAGTAGATATAGTCGACATCAACGACAACTCGCCCACGTTCCCTTCCGATCAGATTGATATTGACATTTCTGAGAACGCTGCCCCGGGCACCCGTTTCCCGCTTACTAGCGCTCATGACCCGGACGCTGGAGAGAACGGGCTAAAAACCTATCAGATCACACGAGACGACTACAATCTGTTTTCTCTGGATGTAAAATCCCGCGGGGACGGAACTAAATTTCCCGAGTTAGTTATCCAACGGCCGTTAGACCGGGAGGAACGCAACCATCACACCCTTATCCTAACCGCTACGGACGGCGGGGAGTATCCCAGATCAGGAACCATGCAGATTAATGTGAAAGTTATTGACTCTAACGACAACAGCCCTGTGTTTGAACAGCCCTCGTATGTTGTAGATATCCCAGAAAACTCTCCACCTGGGAAAGTATTGATCGATTTAAACGCCACAGACCCAGACGAGGGTTCCAATGGGCAGGTCGTGTATTCATTCAGCGGTTACGCCCCCGACAGAATCAGAGAACTCTTCTCTATAGATTCTAGAACGGGAGTCATAAAAATCCAAGGAGAGATTGACTATGAGGAGAACTCTATTATAGAAATAGATGTTCAGGCGAAGGATTTAGGCCCTAACCCCATCCCAGGCCACTGTAAAGTAACTGTGAATGTGATTGACAGGAATGACAACTGGCCCTCCATTGGGTTTGTGTCTGTGAGGCAGGGGGCCATTAGTGAGGCCGCCCCGCCAGGCACCGTCATCGCCCTGGTCAGAGTCACGGATAAAGACTCTGGCAGGAACGGGAAGCTCCAGTGTAGAGTCTTGGGGAACGTTCCGTTTAAACTAGAGGAGAACTACGACAACTTCTACACCGTGGTGACGGACAGGCCTCTGGACAGAGAACAGCAGGACGAGTACAACGTCACCATCGTCGCCAAGGACAACGGCACGCCGCCCCTTAACTCCACCAAGTCGTTCACGGTGAAGATTCTAGACGAGAACGATAATGTTCCGCGCTTCACCAAAGCCGTGTATCTGCTCCAGGTGCCGGAGAACAACATCCCCGGGGAGTATCTGGGTTCCGTCCTCGCTCTAGACCCGGACCTGGGCCAGAACGGAACCGTGTTCTACTCCATCCTCAACTCCAACGTGAGCGGAGGAGACGTCAACACCTTCGTGAACGTGAACGCGGCCAACGGGGCGATCTACGCCGTGAGGTCATTCAACTACGAACAAATCAAATTCTTTGATTTTAAGGTTTTAGCAAAGGATGCTGGGTCTCCCCACCTGGAGAGCAACACCACGGTCAGGGTCAGCGTCTTAGACGTTAACGACAATATCCCCGTCATCGTTCTCCCGCTGCTCCTGAACGACACGGCAGAGATCCACGTGCCACGGAACGTCGGCGTAGGTTACATCGTCACCACGGTGAGGGCGGTCGACAACGATTACGGCGAGAGCGGGCGCTTGACCTACGAGATCTCTGACGGTAACGAGGAGCGTCTGTTCGAGATGGACCCGGTGACGGGCGAGGTGCGGACCTCTCACCCCTTCTGGGAGGACGTCAGCCCCATGGTGGAGCTGATCATCAGGGTGATGGACCACGGGAAGCCCACCCTCACCACCGCCGCACGCCTCATCGTCAAGGCCTACAGCGGGCCGCTGCCGGGCGGGGAGCCCCACATCAATGAAGAGCATCACAACTGGGACACCTCGCTCCCTCTCATCGTCACCTTATCCATCATCTCTACCATGCTGCTGGCTGCCATGGTAACCATCGCCGTGAAGTGCAAACGGGAGAACAAGGAGATCAGGACGTACAACTGCCGCATCGCGGAGTACTCTCACCCACAGCTGGGCAAAGGCAAGAAGAAGAAGATCAACAAGAATGACATCATGCTAGTTCAGAGCGAGGTGGAGGAACGGGACGCCATGAACGTCATGAACGTGGTGAGCTCACCATCGCTCGCCACCTCCCCCATGTATTTCGATTACCAGACGCGGCTGCCGCTGAGCTCGCCCAGGTCGGAGGTCATGTACCTCAAGCCCACGGCCAGCAACCTGTTGGTGCCCCAGGGACAGGGACACGGCGTCGGCTGTCACACGTCCTTCACTGGCCCGGTGACTAACACCACAGATACCCCCAGTAACAGGATGTCCATTATACAGGTAGGAACAAGATACCATTAAACTAGGTCTTTATTGATTTATGTATACCTTATTTGTTTAGGTTACCAGGGAAGTCACATTAAGATTCAAATTCCTTCTTGTGGAATGGAAATTAGTGTTTGAGTTTACATGTGTCTGACACAGCAAACAGACAGAAAGCAGGACAGCAGTCGGTCTAAACGACAGCATTGTGATTATCCACTCCTTCCTCCTGCCCTCATCCATCTCCTCTGCCTTCCTCCTGCCCTCATCCATCTCCTCTGCCTTCCTCCTGCCCTCATCCATCTCCTCTGCCTTCCTCCTGCCCTCATCCATCTCCTCTGCCTTCCTCCTGCCCTCATCCATCTCCTCTGCCTTCCTCCTGCCCTCATCCATCTCCTCTGCTTTAGATCTTTCCCACTCTACTTAATGGACTGATGTGCTGGAGTGTAGGTATAGTGTAACACGAGTGAGAGGGAGATAGAGTTGGAGATATGGAAAGAGAGAGAGAGAGAGAGAGATAGAGTTGGAGATATGGAAAGAGAGAGAGAGAGAGAGAGAGAGAGAGAGAGAGAGAGAGAGAGAGAGAGAGAGAGAGAGAGAGAGAGAGAGAGAGAGAGAGAGAGAGAGAGAGAGAGAGAGAGAGAGAGAGAGAGAGAGAGAGAGAGAGAGAGAGAGAGAGAGAGAGAGAGAGAGAGAGAGAGAGAGAGAGAGAGAGAGAGAGAGAGAGAGAGAGAGCGGAGCCGGTGACATCAAGACAAATCGATTACGTTTAATATTTAGGAAGATGTATTATGTCTTGAAATCCACGCCAGACCTCTTCAATCAGACGTCACCCCACGGCCGTTTTATTGCAGAATTACAGTTTAATGCATTCAGTTACTTTACTGACTATATATTACATTTGATTGTTTTGACAATATCGCAATGTTATTTTTGCACTAGTTGGCTGTGTCTTGTACCAAAACTGCAGTATTTCTCCTTCATAGCTTGTTCTTCATCTTCTTTTTACCTCGGCAGCCAATGTGTTTTCTCCTCCTCTCTCTTGTCCCTCTGCAGCAGTATTACCCAATATTACCCATAGTCTTCAATATTACCCATAGTCTTCAATATTACCCATAGTCTTCAATATTACCCATAGTCTTCAATATTACCCATAGTCTTCAATAATACCCATAGTGTTCCATAATGGTGAGCAATATGTTTGGAACATCAAATCGCAAATCAAAAAAAAAAAACACAGTTTCTAAATTTTAAATACATGTAGAATAGTACAGAATCGCAATACGTCTGGCATCGACACAAAGGTAATGGTGTTGACATTGTATTGTGAGGTCGCTGGTAATTCCCAGCTCTAACATCTCCGAGGGAAGACAAGCGGCTCGTATGTGATGGAGTTCTGATTGAGAGGGAATGTTTTAAACAGGACAACGTGCCAGAGGTTCTCAACATCATACTGGTTATGAACCTGTTGACGGAGACCTACTCTATAGATATTTCATCTATTTGTTTTTATATCACAAATCATGCTCCAATACTGATGGTTCAAAGGTCATGGTGCCATGATGATAATGTCCTCTAAAACATCCCGTTTTTTACCCGTAATGAAAGGGGTCGACATTTTATTTTACTAGGCAAGTCGGTTAATCGGTTAAGAACATTTTATTATATACAATGACGGCCTAGGGACAGTGGGTTTAACTGCCTTGTTCAGGGGCAGAACGACAGATTTTAACCTTGTCAGCTCGAGGATTTGATCCAGCAACCTTTCGGATTACTGGCCCAACGCTCTACCCACCAGGCCACCTGCCGACATCACGTCTATATTCTAACTTCCAGGGGTTTTATGCATCTTGCTTGTTTTTCCCACATCCAGAGTGGTTATGGGTAGAGAACGGATGGGTTATGGGTAGAGAACGGATGGGTTATGGGTAGAGAACGGATGGGTTATGTGTAGAGAACGGATGGGTTATGGGTAGAGAACGGATGGGTTATGTGTAGAGAACGGATGGGTTATGGGTAGAGAACGGATGGGTTATGGGTAGAGAACGGAGCTCTACTTTTCAGATATACACGAGTGTTCAATAATACCCATAGTCTTCAATATTACCCATAGTCTTCAATATTACCCATAGTCTTCAATATTACCCATAGTCTTCAATATTACCCATAGTCTTCAATATTACCCATAATGTTCAATATTACTCATAGTGTTCCATATTACCCATAGTGTTCCATATTACCCATAGTCTTCCATATTACACATAGTCTTCCATAATACCCATAGTCTTCAATATTACCCATAGTGTTCAATATTACCCATAGTGTTCCATATTACCCATAGTGTGTGCATGTTTGATTAATAACTGTTCTATCTGGTTAGATATATTATTGGGTTCTAACTGATATATTATTGGGTTCTATTTGATATATTATTGGGTTCTATTTGATAGATTTTTGGGATCTAATTTATGTTATTGGGTTCTAACTAATAGAATATTGTGTTCTCATTTATATATTATTGGATTTTAATTTATATATTATTGGGTTCTATCTGACATAATATTGGGTTCTATCTGATAGATTATTGGGTTCTATCTGATATATTATTGGGTTCTATCTGATAGATTATTGGGTTCTAATTTATGTTATTGTGTTCTAACTAATAGATGATTGTGTTCTAATTGATATATTATTGGATGAAATTTTTTATATTATTGGGTTCTATCTGATATATTATTGGGTTCTATCTGATAGATTATTGTATTCTAATTGATATATTATTGGGTTCTAATTGATATATTATTGGGTTCTATCTAATAGATTATTGGGTTCTAATTTATGTTATTGTGTTCTAACTAATAGATGATTGTGTTCTAATTGATATATTATTGGATGAAATTTTTTATATTATTGGGTTCTATCTGATAGATTATTGGGTTCTAATTGATAGATTATTGGATTTTAATTTTTATATTATTGGGTTCTAACTGATAGATTATTGGGTTCTATCTGATATATTATTGGGTTCTATCTGATATATTATTGGATTCTATCTGATCGATTATTGGGTTCTAACTGATAGATTATTGGGTTCTATCTAATATATTATTGGGTTCTATCTGATATATTATTGGGTTCTATCTGATAGATTATTGTGTTCTAATTGATATATTATTGGATTTTAATTTTTATATTTCTGGGTTCTATCTGATATATTATTGGGTTCTATCTGATATAATATTGGGTTCTATCTGATATATAATTGGGTTCTATCTGATATATTGTTGGGTTCTAACTGATATATTATTGGGTTCTAACTGATAGATTATTGGGTTCTATCTGATATATTATTGGGTTCTAACTGATATATTATTGGGTTCTAACAGATATATTATTGGGTTCTAACAGATATATTATTGGGTTCTAACTGATATATTATTGGGTTCTATCTGATAATATTGGGTTCTATCTGATATATAATTGGGTTCTATCTGATATATTGTTGGGTTCTAATTGATATATTATTGGGTTCTATATGATAGATTAATGGGTTCTAATTTATGTTATTGTGTTCTAACTAATAGATTATTGTGTTCTAATTGATATATTATTGGATTTTTAATTTTTATATTTTTGGGTTCTATCTGATATATTATTAGGTTCTATCTGATATATTATTGGGTTCTATCTGATATAATATTGGGTTCTATCTGATATATAATTGGGTTCTATCTGATATATTGTTGGGT